>NW_007253042.1:686215-721581 GCF_000164805.1 Carlito syrichta
GGGCTCAGGCAATCCACTCACCTCAGCCTCCCAAAACACGGGATTACAGGCTGAGCCACTAAGCCCGGCTGAGCTGTAACTTTTGTTCTTAGTGGTACTAAGGGATATGTTCTCGGGTGGTCTTTTCTTTTGGGCTAGGTTACTGTTACTTCTCCCTCACATTGGGCGGGGGAGTTTCAGGCCTTATTGGGTTGTACTGGTACTGTCATGGCATTAGGTATATGATGGGAGTGGGAGACTCCCTAGGGTATTTTATGCTAATAGTATTATAATGAAGGTAAAAAGTAGGTCAGGAACATTTTTCAAGCTTGACTATTGATGTGCATGCTCCAGGTGGTCTCTAAGCCAGTTCCTGTCTTGGTGGTTGGCTCCTGACCACAAGCATTCTAGATAGACACACTACTGTGTTCCACGTGTATCTAATAAGACTTTAGCAGTTAGGTGTGAAGTTTTCTATAGCTAGGCCATCTTGCTTGCATGCATGGTTTTGCATCATCTGCTGCAGATATCAGTAGGCTTGGAAATTTCCCACAGCCTTAAGGTTTTTCCAATAGTCTATCACTATTACTGTCCATTCTGTTGAAGACCTTCTCTAGAACAAAAGTGAGTTTGGTTTTGGAGGTCTGAAAAGTCAGTCGGATTTTTCTCTGGATATGTGGTATCACCCAGGCATAGTATTTCCTGAATGTTACCCAGACCCAGGGGGAGCCTTGATTTGTAGCACTTGCCAATTTTCTTGGTGTAAATATTCTTACTATGGAAAATTGAGAAGCTATACTGTATCTATACAGGGTTTCTTCATGATTCCCAAAATGCCAACATGCCTCTCATCTCAGAAGCATTGTCATTGCTTCTCCTTACATCAGGAAAATTCTTTAGTTAGATCACCATCTAGTTATCTCTACTTCTTTGAGGCTTCCACTGAAATGCCCCTTCCTCACAGTGGCCTTCACTGGCCATACAGCTTCATCCACTTTTTGTTCATAGAACTTTCCATAACCTGAAACTAAGTATTGACTCGGGTATTGTCTGTTTCTCCCACTAGACTATGAGCTGGAAATTAGTTGGTCTTTATTACTTTATCTCCAGCACCTAGAATATAGTTGGTATGTAGTAGGTGCTGAGAAATAATTGTTGACTTAATGAATAAACTATACGATTAATCTGTACCTTGAGATGAAGACTGCAAAGACTGTATAATTCTGGAATATTTTTAACTTTTAATATAACAAGGGGAATCAACTGTCCATTTCACTGTGTCTTTCCCCATCCATATTCACCTTTCTACCATAGTATCTGCTGAGTATATATGAGTTTTTGTTAGGCTAGGAGCCTCTTGGAGGAAGGCATTGTTTTTTATTTACTCATGAATTTGCCATGCCTGAAATATAGTAGAAGCTCAATAAATACGTGCTAAGGGGATAAACTAATCACATTTTTCTGTTATTCTCATCCCTTGTTTTCCAAGAATGGTTCACAGTCTACTCTTAGATAGGAATAAAAGAAGCTTGTATGTGTCTGCTAGAGTCAGCAAGAACTTGAGAGGCAATAAAGAGACTATATTTTATTCCACAAACAGGTTAGAGGGAGACTAGAAAGTCAGAGGATGAAGTGAATTTTGGCAGCTGCCAATGGAAAGCAGCAAAATTCCTGGAATCTTAGGCCAAGTAAAAAGCCTTGAGGCTTAACAGATTATTGACTCCCATAGGGCTTTCCTCAAAAAACATGCAGGTACCAGCCATTTCTAAATATGTTGTATGGTATCATATTAGACTGCCAATCAATTGAGCTACCTATGATGCTCTCAAAGTTAACTATTCCTGGAAATTCATCTTGGAAAACATGAGCCTGACAGGAAGCCCTTTGGATGTGTGCTTTTCCTTTTACACAGCAGGATCACAAAATGAGGCAAAGAACTTCCGTCAACCAGTGTTCAGGATGGGGAGAGCATTTAAGGACATGTAGGTATGATGTTTGACATTAACAAGGAACACCCATGAACTTTTAAAGAACCTGCCATTTTCATGTGTTGGGATGGTTTTCATAGAAAAATGTGTACAAAAGGAAATGTATACCTTCTGTAGCCATGTTCTAGAAAATTCTGCATGCGATGTCCCTTTGGTGTGAATATTGTGGAGAAGTAGTATACTGGGAAAGGAAGGATTCTGTGTGAGTCAGAAGGAGATCTCATGCCTCAATACTTTACTGCATAATGACTGTGAAGGAAGAGCTTTTCTCTCAAGAGGGAAAGGAATAGGAAGAATACAAAGCTTTCATGTTTGCTGAATCCTTGATACTTTGAAAAAAATGTACTGCTGACATTTGAGGCAATAAAAAGATCACTGCAATTGAGAGAGTGAGAAATAGGGACTAGGCAAAGAAGGAAGAGAAAGCTGCCTTTTCTTTACTTTTTTTTCTGGTTCTTTGAGAAACTTGGCTGTTGAAAACCACTTTAAAAGTCATGAAAGCCAATATCTTTGTTAAAAAAATCTTTCTGGGCCAGATTTACTATTTGCAATTTGTCCGAAGATGCCTAGATGGTTATTGTCACTTAGGGCTTGAATCTAGGAAGTCTTGGGTTTCTCCTTAAGCCAGTCCATGTATGCATTACACTCAACTAGGATATTCAGCTAAGCTAGTGTGGCACCACCTACATACCAAGGATGGTATAAAAAGAGCATAAACTTGGCCAAGGAGGTGACATAGAGTGGGAGGATAAGTGGGTTGGAGATACTAATTTAGAAAAACAGAAGATCAGCGAGGTCAGGGTAAGTGTATGATACACCCTTAGTTGTGGTTTATATTATAATATCTGGGGAACATGATCATTATTACTTAGAACTCCCCTATCAGGTTACCCCTATGCCCCCTTCCCATCACCATTAGAAACACCCTCATGGATAGGACCTTTCTTCTCTGCTGACCCAGCTATGTTCAAAGCCAAAGACTTGAATACTGTGAGAGGCATATTCAGCTGATGCAAACCCTGTTGGTCAAATAACTTTTCCAAACAGAGGGATGGAGTGAAATATCAAGGAAGAGAAGCTGCGAGTGGAAATGTCAGTTTAGGGCTTCTGCAAGTAAAGGGAAAGATTATATAGTTTGAGAAGGAAGGGTGTACAGAAATGAATTACAGTCCTGTAATTTTATTGGACTGCTAGTTAGTCCTTGAAGCTTAGTTTTCTCTGTATAAAATGAGAGGATTTGTCATGATGTTCTAATGGTACCAATGTGATGTAATTTAGTCTATTCAAGAAATTATCCTTCTGTTGATTAGGTAAATAAGACTTGATTAATTCCACACTGACTAACCACTGCTTCTCAAACTGTCCTAGAGACTTCTACCAATTTTACACAGGAATTCACCATTTTCTTCCAGCAGAAACTAAAAATGTCCCCAGTATCTCTCAAGATAGAGATCAAGCCAAGATCCAAATGCTCTGAAACATAAAACACTTCTACAGATGGTTGTGGTTTGCCTTGCAAGAGGGATGGCATTGGTTGGGACAAGATGATGGAGGAAGAAAGGGAGTGGGGAGGTATAAAGGAGAGGTTCCTTTGAAACATCAAAAAGACTTTATACATCTTTTCTGCCCTTTCATAAAGACTTCATCTGGCAGCCAGATTGCCTTAATGGTCTGCCCAAAAAGGCCCACCCTGGCCTGACATAACCAAGCACTCGCTCTTCAGCTTTGCTTTGCTTCTTTGATGCTGTCACATGTCCTTCATTTTCCACATTTCATTCATTCTTTGCCTTTAAGCTACAAGGATAAAAGTGCCTGGCATTAAAAAAAATCAGCTTACATTTTTTTTAAAGGGGCAGACATTTCATGCAGTCTTTGATTTCTTTCTGAGAGAAAATCATTACATTTTTTTAAAGGAGAAAGTAGAGAGATTTTTTTCTGCATCCTTTTCCCCTTTCCCATCCTTCACCCCAGCACCCCCATTTTCAGCAGTAAGTAATAGCACTAGGTGTGGAGCAGGAAACAGCTAGATAAATAATTTTCTCCTAGAAAGCTCTCATGCCACTACAGTGAATAAAAGAGCTTGAGCATTCATTTACTGCTAAACAATGGCAATAGATAATTAGGATGTTTTAAAGCATTGCACTATATTCAACATCTGTTCCACATTGGTTGAGAAAGGTTTTTTGTTTTTGTTTTTGTTTAAGATAGGTGGTGTTAAGGAGGAAAGGTCACTGAGAAAGTCTAATGTGTGGAGCCTGCAACATCTATAAGAAGGATACATGAGAGATCTGAAGCAATATGTAAAGGAGGGTATAAATGAAAGTAGAGTGAAAACCTTATAGTACAAAGGAAACACTATATGATAGAATTCCTGTGTGCAGAAATACTCACTTCATTAATAAAATGTGGCCATAAGGATACATTCTAGACTGTGTCTTCAAAACAATGAGTTTGATCTTAAAATACGGAGGAAACCAGAGCATCTGTAAAAGAGCAGATAGTAATGTTAAGGGGTGAGAATTGACTGTATATATATGTACCTGTGATTTTCCTTTTATGTAGCACTCCATACATACATGGAGTGTTTAAATACCATACATGGGGGGGAAAAAGGATGAGATTTTCAAATGGGATAAGTGACTACATTCTACAATGAATGTTTAGAATTCAAGTAAAAAGTAAATGTCTGGATCTGATCCCTGGATTTGAACAAAAACTGATGCTGGAGATAGGTGTAAATGTGTAAAAAGAAAAATCAAAATTCTAGAAGGAAAGAAAAATAATGAAGACATCTATCATCCAGCTATTAAACTCTAAGAAAGAAAACTCTGCCAAAATGTGAGAGTTGAAAAAAACAAGAAATTAAAGGAAAAATCTGTAGTTAAACCACAAGGAACATTTAGAATATTTCATTAGAACATTTAGAATATTTCATTGGAAATTCAGAATAAAGGTAGTCTGAGGATCAAACAGACCAAGGGCTGGTGAAAGAAACTGAATATCTAGTGAAGTCAATGAATCTCTTGTTAGAAGAGGAGAAAAAAAAATATTTGGGGAAGAGAAGAACAATTAAGATGAACTGGAAAAATCAACCAACCAGAGCAAGCACTAAGCAAGCAAGAATTCTAGAAGGCCCTTACACATAGTAGGATCTCATGAAACGTACTCAAAAATATAGCACTGCAAATGTCTTTCAATCAGGTAGCTGAGTCTGTTGGAAAGTAATTGTATCTAAAGCTAACTAGGCCCACACTTAAAAGGACAGAAATTTTAGTGACTCTAAAGAACAATTTGATGGCCAGTGTATGAATAGTGAACTTATGAGAAAAAAAAGAACAATTAGGGACATTGACTAAAATATTGGCTTCCTTTATTTATTAAATAGGTCAATCAATCTCTGAGCAGCACCAATGTTCCATTTAGAGTAATTAGATAAGTAATGATAAAATCACTGTCTTCATCACTTCCATACTAGTCTTACTAGTGGCATGTTTAATGGAGAAGACTCAATAACTACTTATAAATCTTCCTTTGTGGAGAGTAAAACAGCACAGCTTCTTTAAGTGAAAATAATTTATAACAAAATTACTAACACTCCTCTATATTTAAATTTTAAATAATTTTTTAATTAAAAAATGTTGAAATTGATACTGGAACTTTTTTTTAAGATCCAATGAATCTTAAAACTTAGAAGTAAAACATGAAATCAAAAATTGGTTCAATACAAATACATATACATTACACTTTTTTGTGTGAAACATGTAAAAGCAGTAGCTTTATGTTAGTAAAATCTAATAGAGCTAGCCTTTCCTGGGTCATGGGATGCCAGTTCAATGGAAATAAACTGAAACAAACTCTTAAGTGTTAAGCAGGATTTAGAAGGTATTATATATTGTTTTTATATCAATAACATGAGTTTGATATCAGTAAAGTTTTCCAAATTTGAACATCATCAGATGAGAATAAATCTGATATTTTTGCTGTTTAATTTTGAGTAAAACTTGCTCTTTTTCATCTGAACTGCTTGTGACAAAATAGAACTGTAGAAAGTGGAAACTAAGTAAGGAAAGGAACCAGAGAGATGAAAGCCCATCCCATGCTAGTTAGAAAAAATGGGCTTCTTGAACCAGAGAAAACAAAACAAAAATAAGATTTTATTTTTGTTTTGTTATTGCGGAGGCTTGAATATCTAAAGAAGTAGTAGAAAAATATCAAAAGGTCAGATGCCTAACACTATGAAGCTTCAAAAATGTTGCTTAGTGAAGGTGATGAGGACTCCATTAATAAATGAGAATAGTTTATATATATTCTTCTGTACTATGACAACGTCTTTTCTGATTTTCAGCCTTTATGGTATAAAGTACAAAATTAGCCAATAATTTTGGACATCCCCCTAGCAAATTAGTACAGAAAATCCTACCAAAACACGAAAAGATGACATGGATTCTTTGTAACTTAATAAATATAATACATATGTGATGTTGCAATATACACATTTGATAGGATATAGATGAGATATATAGATGACAGATTAGATAATATTTAGATTGATTGTAGTAACATGGTTAAAAGATGTTTTTTCAGGTGATGTGGAACACTAACAGAAAAAAATATCTGGGAACCAAGCTCTACTGATTCAGCTCAACAAGATTATTTTTGGTTTTGGTTTGGCATATTCATTCTCTCTCTCTCTCTTTCTCTAACTCTAACTCTTTCTCTACCTGTCTTTCATGTCTATCTCTCTTCAGCCCCATTTCTAATGCTTTTATGTCTTCATGGATGAACCTGCAGAATACCTGCAATCCAGTCTTCAAACCTCCCATGCTAAAAATTAACCTTGATTACCCCAATTTTTTAAAAGATACCTGCAAATCTCAGTTACTACAGTACAAAATATCTAGGTTATTTTTGACTCCCCCTTTGTTCTCATTTCTATACCCCACTCAGTTACCTGAGACATACTGATTCTATCTTGAAACTATACTTAACTTCTTCACTTTTGTGCAGGAATCTATGTAATATAGTGGTTAAGAATTCAGACTCTGGAGATGACTGCCAGAATTTAAACCCTTATCTTTCCGCTTAGAGCTATCAAATTACTTAACCTCTTTGTGCCTCAGTATTCTCATCTATAAACTGGAAATAATTGTATTAAAACATATAGGGTTGTAGTTAAGTTTCAATTAGTTGATACATGCAAAGTTTGATAAATATGGCTATAATTATGATAATGATGGTGATGATGAAGATATTTATGATGATGTTGATGACTATGCCAGTGATGATGATGATGATTTTAGAAACTTCTCATCTTTTATAAGGCCCAATCTTATAATGGTATCCCAGATTCTGTTCTCTCAAGTTCAAACTTGTACTTCTACCAAAGTTGGAATATTCCAGTGCATCTGATGATGTTTTCCCACCTGTTCAAAAGCCTTGTTGCTTACACAATGACTTTCATGTCCATTCACATGGCATTTAAAGTCCTCCATTATTTGGGTTCAATCAACCCAGTATCCTACCACTTTCCTTCTGCTCATTTTCTTGTTTTCCTCCCGACCCTGGAAACATCTTACTTGTTCTTCCTCAAAACGTGTTCTAGATTTTACTATTGCTTTGTTTTTATTCTTGCTACTTTCGTTATTGGAGATGCTCCTTAATCTAATCTTTGCCTATTATAATCTTTTTGGGGGCTTATGATCAGAAATGTTGTCTGTTCTCTTAAAACAGAAAGATGATACCCATGTTAATAATAAAATCAGCAATGGTCATTCATTATTTGAATATTAACACTATACCAGGAATTCTACCCTGTGAGGTTAACACACTATTATTATCACCATTTTTGTGATAAGGAGACTTATGCTTCAAAATGTGAAATAAGTTGTTCAAAATCACCAAACTAGAAATTTGATACTAATATGCAGACCTAGTTCTATTTGCTTGGAGAGCCCATATACTTTAACCCTTTACACTCCTCTACCACCTGTGTATGTGTTTATTTCCTATATGATACTGGCCACGGTTCTGACTAATTAAAAAATCTTTAAGATCAATGTCTTATCTCTACATATTTTGCAACACTTTATGCATTTCTTTCATGCAATAAGCATAGAATCATATTGAATAATTGAATTAAATTTCCCTGGTACTTCCAAAATTGTGCATATTTTGTTTCTTTGGTCTTAAATTTGGGTTTAGTTTTACCCTATGAGTTTAGTTTTACCTGAACTATTTCAATCACTGTATACCTAGAGATTACATACAGATAATTCCCTACTTCACTATACACCAAAACTAATAGCTCACATCTGCCTCAAATCTAAAATCCATTAAGAAAGTCAAATTTAGAAACTCCAAAGAGATACTGATCAAGGAAATACTGATCATATTTTATTTGATGCAGATGTAAACATAGAGAGGCCAACAATTAGACCTATGTTCTGACTTCACTCTGTGTTCTTTGCTTACAGTCTCTTTCAGTAAATCTATAATCATTATTGTAATGGGAAGGATGGAACATCTTTTCTCTATGTTAGCAATATATAGCACGGTGCCTAATATAAATTTAAAACTCAAGAAATACATTTTATTATGAGAATATATAAAATACACATTACCAGGCTCAGCTGCCCTCCCAAAACTCAAATTCAATAAGTCTGATGTGAGACTTAGACATCCCTGTTAAAAAGACAAAAAAGTTACAACACCAACCACAAAACCCTAAGTGACTCTTTAATGTTGTTTCTCCTTTATGTTTAGAAATGATATTAGGGAAGGTTTTCTCTAGTACCTTTAAACTTTCTTTAATCTTGTCTCTACTCTATCTTCAAACATATAAACAAGTACCTTGAAAGGATCAGTTCCTGTACTTAGGCATTTCCATAGCATCCTGTCATAGCACTTTTAATACTATAGTTGCTTGTTTTAATTGGTAGATTTCTCCATTAGATTGTAAGTTTCATGAGAGCTAGACTATTTTTATTTTGTTGCTTGTCTTATTTCTAGTTCTTACCTAACACATATGAAGTTTAATATATATTTAATAAAAATTGAATGTTTTATGAACAAATATATGAGGCAATTAATTTCTAGAATATGGTATCTGTTTTCCTGTAGAACATATATTTTATAAAAAGAACCTTAGAAATAACTGAAGTATTACCATTATGGCATTGGTATTTGGCTGCATGATTGACTATAAAGTTTTCATGAATGTTTTTGAAATCAACCAGTATCTACCAAGTATTTCCATGGGAAAATGATTTCTAGTTTCTTTAATTTAAAAGAGCTTTTCAAGATAACACATTTGGAGACTTCCTGCACAGATCAGGCAAGCAATTCCTGCTAAAGCTAAAACACAACATGTTCTATCCATTTTTAATAAAACTTATATCTTTTCATCTTTAAATTTTTCTTCCATGACTGTTCCACAACACTGGTTTCTAAATGCAATCGTTGGATAGACTGAAATACAGTCACTTGCAGTATCTTTATAAAAATGCACATTCCTGGGTCCCACAAAAGATGTTCATTCAGTAAATGTGTGGTAGAATCTGTAAATCTAAATTTTTAAACCTCATTCTAAGGAAATCAGATTCATAGACATCTGATTGGGAAATCACAGTCTTGAGTCACAGTGACTATGGAGATGGGAGTATGGTGTTTGAACAATAATGACTGCCTGCCTTAGAATATTATGGTGAGTAATAAAATTAATTTGTCTAAAAGTGCTTTGTGAAAATAAGGGGTCATATAAATGCTGAGTATTTAGGAATATGTTAAGGTTTTTATTTTGTATAAGTTATAAAGATGTCATCATTATGCAACTTTTGTAAGGGTTTCTGATACTGTAAATAAAGTGCGTGCTTAGTGAACCGAGGTGCATTGTGGATGTCCTAAGTCATTACGGGCATAAACTTTCTGTGTAGATTTAGAATCAAACACCTTAAAAAATAATTATACCAGTTCAATCTCATCATCAACATCCTACTTGGGCTGACAACTGGGGAATTATGTGTAAATAGCACCTTTCACTTTGGGCTGGAAATCTGCCCTTTGTTACTACATCAGCATAACTCTAGTAAAGGAAGGATCAAAGAAACTCAAACATAATGACTCAAGTAAGGGTGTTTGGATTACTGGGCAGTGTTCTGACTTTCACAAATAAGCTATAACTGGATGAAGTAGTCTAACTAGAAAATTCCTACATAAATGGCAAACTAATAGTTAAAATAACTTGGAGTTCAAAATACTACGAAAATTATCTTGGACTGTTCTTGGCTGATTTTTACAGTATCTGTTGGTTGATTTTATTTGAGCAGCTCTCTCAGTGTTCAACAAATCATATTCATGAAACCACTTTGCCCATCTTAAAGATGCAGCCATTTTGGGGATAAAAATTAATAGCTGTTTAACATAGCACTGGCCCACAAAGCATCTCAATGGGGTTATTATTCTCCCTTCAAAACTTTAGAGGGATTTTATAATAATAGAAATCATAATAGCTAAGTTTTTATGATGCTGGTTACTTTGCCCTACTTATAGACTAGAGGTAAGATTCAGTAAAGAAAACATAACTTTTATATATACCAAAATAATTAGCCCTTAAAAGTATTGGTCATCAAATCCAGTCGTATCTCACAATTACTCCTTCTCCTCCACTTTCTCAGCCACGAGGATGAGAAATTTATTACATTATAAGAGGATTTGTTTGACCCCCCCCCTTTTTTTCTATAATAACCAAAAGTGGTTGCAAGTTATACCACCTATGTTCTCTACCCTCCCAGAAATCTTTTTTCTGGGACATTTCTTTTCTTAAACTGATTTAATATCATGTCTAATGTTCTAGCTTTTAAGAAAAAAATGATAAAATGTCTGGGATAGAAAAATCTAAATAATTATATCTCCATATTTGGGTAATACACTTTCATTGTGTCTTGTCTTTTGCCTTTCTTTTGTAGTTGTAGTCATATGTTCCTTTGAGCAATTATTTGTATAATGTCTGTTACCCCAAATGATCATCTGATCCATGGATATATCCCTAACACAAAACATGGCACCTGACATATATTTATTGTACATATTGCCTCTGACACCCTGGAAACTAAATCTATGGGTAAAATCTTTTTTTAAAGCTTGTCATTTGAAAAAATTATTGATTAAAAGTGAACAGACATCTCTAGATCTGAGCCCAAGCTGTTTGTAATAATGCTGTTATAAACATGTTGCATGTACTTAAAAAAGAATACTACTTATTTGGTCAAGTGTAAAATAATAATAATAAAGAGACTAGGAGATCAAAAGTATTTTTTTCTAGCAGCAAATGGTTAGGTCCATTTTCTGACATTTTTCTGCCATTAATATCCTTGAGAACTGTCATCGTGCTCACCTCTCTATCTACTTCCATTTACCCAAATTCGTCTTTCACTACTCAGGTATCAAGCCTAGACAATATTTTCCCATGGTAGGGCTTGAGTACTGAAATTTTGCACCCCATAATCTTACTAGTGTGTTTATTTGATAAGTGGAGGAATTATTTGAGCAATTGGTCATAGATTAAACTGCTTCCAAGAGATACCTGCAAAGGTTTTTATGATTTGTGGAGACTGATGTACTGCAGAGAGCAGCACAAGCAGGCAGAAAGAAGTCTTGGTCTGTAAGTTCTTGTTTTCATCCTGTTTGATTATATTCTTGGGGAAATTTAAACTGTGATACAATCATAGGGGTCTTTCTGCAGAAAGTGGGAGGAGGTCATTGCTGTGAAAGCCTTTTTTTTTTTCTTGTAGTAAAAGTTGGGTCACTGAGACCCTTGCAGAAGCACTGGGATACTACATGACATCTTTTTTTGAAATGTAAAGTGATTATAATCCAATTTGATAAAATCCCAAGGACTGAGACTGCTAGAGGAGACGAAAGTGGAGAGAAAAAATAGTGAGAACATGTAGCACTAAAGGAGCTTCCAGTAGGGGGTTTCACCAAGCTAGCACTTCCAGTTTGATCTAAAAATTCCTTTAATATGTTTTGTTGTTTAATTTTTAAATTCATTTATTTTTATTATCTATTTTGAAGGCTAAGTTAGGAAGACAGATAAGAAATGGATTTGGTTTATCCTGGGCTCCCAAGTGAAAAGAATGTGTTTTTTTGTCATTGGTAGTATTTTTTTAGAGAAGCAGATTATTCTCTGCCGGAGACCTGCTCCAGCCGGGTTCAGGGTACCCCAAAGGTGGAGACAGCATCGGCAATTGGGGGGAAGAAGAGAGAGAGAGAGAGAGAAAGAAAGAGACAGGACTCCAGTCTAGTGCAGAAGTGATGTGTGTTTTTGGGAATTACAACAGGTCTTTTATACACAAAGTCAGATGTGGGAGGGGCGTCCCCCACCCACCAGAAACCTTAATCCATGAAAACTTAATCAATGATTGCCTTTAAACCCTTTTCATATGATAATCTTAAAATCCCATAGCAAAGGATAACCTAATCTGTGACTGACATATTCTATAAACCTTTTTCATCCTAAACTGATTGATTTATGCCAAGTTAAACAATTCTATAGAAGTTTAAGTATTTACTTTACAAACAAAAGTGGCCCATCCCAGAATGTTTAGAATGTGACCCAGTCCAAAGTTCACAGTGGGCTACCTGCAAGTAACCCAGCCGCATTCTTTCAACAAAATGGCTATCTTCTAAAACTATATTCTACAATTTACACTTTCAATGAATTCTAAGATCATGACCCAGAAGCCTGTGACCAATACTAAGGCTCTAAGATGTGACCCAAGTTTGAATTGCAAGTTGTGTGAAAGCCGAAACTGCAGTTTGTGGAAGAATGGGAGCAATGAGCTTCTAAAGTGAGCTTGTGTTCGTCTCGGTCTCAGAGTTTTTATGTTTGAGCTTATAGGAGCTTAATCAGGTTAGTGCTGAGTAGAAATGGGGTCAAATAGCTCCCGAACGCATCCTAGTGGTCTCGGGGTCAACAACCCTTCCTGATCCCTAACGCTCAGTGGGCCTCCATGGCTGGCTCCCAACAATTCTCTACCTTCATGACTTAACCCATCTTATTCCTTTTTAGTATTCATGGTATCTTTCTTCTAATACATCCTGCCCTTTCTATTCCCTATTATCGCTTCCCTAGTTTAGGTAATAAGGTCTAAATTTACCACTGCTTCCTAAATGATCTGCCAGTTTTAAATCTCTTACCTTTTCCACACACAAGTATGTGCAAGCACATATGCACACACATGCACATATGCATACAGGACTGTCAGAATGATTGTCCTCAAAGACCTATTATTATGTACTAACTCTGCCTTCAGTGTTTTATTATTTAAAATTCAAACTCCTCTCTTCAACTTTCAAGACGGCCTATTGATTAACTCCAAACATCTCATAGAATTTCACACAATCTGCCATTTGTTTCCTAGAAGCAGCTGCTTTCTAGAAGCTTATATCTCTCCATCTAGACTGTGAACTTCCACAAGTGGGGTGCATTTTGTTGATTGCTGAGTCCTCACAATAACTAAGATGTGATTTGTACTTAGTAGGTGCTCAATAAATGCTAAATGAATTGGGTGACTGCTTTCCGTGACACGGCAATTTTATCTACACCAGAAGAAAAAACTTGATTAGCCAGGTGTGGTAGCACACGCTTGTAGTTCCGGCTACTTGGAAGGCTGAGGTGGAAGGATCACCTGAGCCCAGCAGGAAGAGGCTGCAGTGGCCGTGAGGGCCAGCCACTGAACTCCAGCCTGGTCGACAGAGTGAGACTCCCACTCAAAAAAATAAAATAGAAAAAGAAAAGAAAAAACTTGATAAAAAAAATACATTTCCCACCACAGCCTCTTTTATCCTCCATGGGATGAATTTGTGCAAAAATCTTTCCATAAAATCTAGTACATGTTTCATCCTTGGATAATTCTGAAGGAACTGATTTTATTTTATTTTATTTTATGTTACTATTTTCTTTTCACTGCCTCCTGTTCTTACTCACATGTAGCATTTCACATTGTAAAATGTACACAACATCTCTTTGACTACTTTATTAAAACTCACAGACTTACTTTACATGTATTGAATCTTTTTTTTTTTTTTTTGAGTTGGAGTCTCACTCTGTCGCCCAGACTGGAGTGCAGTGGCCGATTCAGGCCACCGCAGCCTCGACCTGCTGGGCTCCAGCGATCTTTCCGCCTCAGCCTTCCAAGTAGCCAGAATTACAGGCGATCCCACGCCTGGTTGATTTTTGATTTATTGTGAAGATGAGGTCTCGCCTGCCCAGGCAGGTCTGGAACCCGCGGGCTCAGGCAATCCACTCACCTCAGCCTCCCAAAGGCACGGGATTATAGGCTGAGCCATGGAGCCCGGCTCATGTATTGAATCTTAAGGGACCTATATCATGCTTGGCTTATGTGAGATTTCTTATGTAGAGTATTCATGTTCTCTATAGTACATGGCTTCCTATGAACTTCCATCAGAGCAAGGTGTCTCTTTTGAGTTGATTTTGGGGCTAGTTTCCCTTGTCACTTATAAAATGTGGAATTCAAACATTCCTTGTCCTAAATCTTCGGGACATATTATAATTCAGAGCTGTCAGCCTTGGGAATTATTTTTCTTTCCTATAATCAGTGTTACATACAAAGCCCTAACACAAGTACACAAACACTGCACCTTACAACTGTAATGCACTTATCAAATCTTTCAGGGCAGTGGTTTTTAAACTGTGTTCCAAGGACTTCGAGTATTCATAAGAAACTTCTCAAGATGTTTCCTATGAGAAAAGCTGCAACTTTTGCCAATTTTGCTTTTGTCTATCTTATATAATTTGGGTTCCAAGTAAGATTTCACTTGGAAAATCAACATTTACAGGAACAAAATGTTTAAAACTTAAAAAAAAAGTTAAACTAACTGTGCTAATGATAAATATAAAAGTATAAAAACAGGATAACAACCTTGAATAATTGTTCAATTGGAAGATTTTAAACACCCATTTTAAACACCCATTTCTTATTTTACTTAGTATTCACTCCATTTAAAAATCACTTATGAAGTAATTGCTTTCTGTTCCTATTGGTATGATCATAACACTACTTCCCCTTAAAGAAATGACTCAAGTTATTTTTCCTATAAATATCTATTAAGTTCCTTTTTGTGCCTGATATTAGACATGATGCTAATTATAACAACTCGTTTTGAAAGAACACAAAAACATGATATCGTTACCAGTACCTTATTATGTAACAGTGATTGTGTTTTGATAGTCATCATCCTGGTACTAACAAAGAACCTTTGGTTGCTTGGTTAGTTATTTACTGGTTTAGTTGGTTGTTTCATTCTTTTATTACTTTAACAAATAAGATCATGTCAGTCATCAAAGCTGGGCAGGATCATGAAATGGTGCTAATTGTTCTTCATTATGCAATGATCTTTTAAAATAATGCATTATGCTCCAATTTTAAATATGGAATAGTTATTTTTATACTAGTACCATACTCAAAATGTTTATTTTATTTTATTATTTGTATTTTCTCCTGCAAACAAATACCTACCCATCTCTTTTGAGGGCAGAGATTATTTTACCCACACATGAACTGTTCCATTCCCTGCTGCTTCTAGTGCAGTTCTTTGCAAATATAGGGCACTCAGTAAAATGTCTGAAAATGCCAGTTATTATGGTTTGCATTTCTAGCTCAATTGGTAAGGGTAATGATTGAACTATTGCAGGTATTTTTGAGCCTCATACTAAGCTCTATCAAGATGAAAGACTATTCTTACCAGGAATATCATATCAAGAATGTATGTATGATATAAGGGGTTACAAATAAGAGGTAGAGGTGATTTGGGTGACCTCCAAATTTCTCCTACCTCTTTTTTTTTTTTTTTTTTAATGATTCTATGTTATTGCACAAGGATGCAATTTTATAAACAGAAAAATAAATTTGCCTTTGGGTAGTAGGCTTTTACATCTTTCAATGTGAATTTTCATTGGATTTACTATAACCATTAGCTCAATGTTCTCTGCATTGTACTGAAAGTACCAGGAACCTTGGCTCTGCATCTTAGCACAGAAATGCCTTTATCATATGTCATCCTACAAATATGTCTGCTTGTCTCCTTATAACACCCACTTTGATCTGTCCTTTTTGTTTCAGAAGAAACAATTGATTCTAAGATGTATGCATATGTGATTTTATGTAGGTATGCATATATGTTGCCATAGATCTTTCTTCATTTTCCTTGGGCACGTACATCTCCTACAGTCACTTAATCAATATTTATTGAGTACTTCCTGGCTTCCCATCACTGCTCTGGATGCTTTGGTCAAGTCAAAGAAAGATACAAAATTATAGCTAGATAGAAGTAATAAATTCTAATATTATATACCACTGTAAGATAATTATAGTTAACAATAATATACTGTATAGTTTTAAATAGCTAGAAAGAGAATATTGAATGCTCCCAACACGTGTATATATTCAAATATCACTATGTACCTCATAAATTTATACAATTTTTATATGCCAATTCAATTTTTAAAAAATGAAAAGTATATTTCTCAGCTAAAAAGAAGTAGGAAAAAAAGAAAGAAGCAGTCATACCCTTGGCCTTGCAGATAATAGTCTAAATGAAGAAACCTAAAAAATAACTAGAGAAGAGTAATCTCAGCTGTTTCAAGACTGGTGCAATATGCTGTGAGTACAGGCTCACTATATAGGTAAAAGGATAGTTTCAGTGGTAAATATATTTATTATAGAATAATTCCTACAGTTTAGACTTGTCCTTATATTGATGGAGGAGGCATTTGGGAAGGTAGGCAGTGGAGATGTTGGCATTATCCAAAGCAGAAAGGTGAAATACAAATGAATAAGGCCAGTTGATGGGAAATGTGTTAAAGCAAAGAGTAACACACAGTCAACTTCAAAGACAAGAATGGAAAAGAGAGTGATGGATGGGCACAATGATGAGTGATTTTAAAAGGAAATTGGTAGAGCTTGTGTATGGTATGGTAGACAACAGGGAGCCACAGTACATGATTTCGATTGAGTGAATATTGTTTTTAGTGTAGACTTAGCTATATGTAGAGAGGAAGCACAGAGACAAGAAAGTCACAAAAGATGGTCACAACAAATCTCCTATGATGTAATAAGTTGCTTACTAGTATGGTTGAAGCGAAGGTTAAGGGACAAATATATGATATGACTGGATTTGATAACCAATAATTTTATAGGCTAATTCTTCAGATTCTTTGTAGTGAAATGATCATGTTTTCTCTATTGAATGATGCCTCTGGTCTATGAGTAGGACAAAAGAATGAGCACAATAAAAGACATAGCTATTATGACTACTATTATTATAATACCACTTTGGAGATTTGTAGAGAGAATAATAATCTTCATGTAGTATTTTGCAGACCAGTGCTATGTTACACAGCTATTGCTTTTTACCCTAAGGTGGCTGCATCCCAAAGACAAGTGAAGTGATACCCAAGAATATGCTTTTAGAATATTTAGGAATAAGCTCATATATAAGGCACTATATAAATGCAAGATGTCGTTATCAATAGCTGTAACAGTGTTGGGTGTTATTATTGTCTTGGGAAGTTTATAAGAACTAATTGTGATGGTAGCACATATGGCAGTCATAAGAAATAGTCTTTTGAGACATAATATTAGAAATGTCTAAAGGCAGCTAAACAGCCTTTGAAAATAAATGAGACTGCTTTGATTTTTACCTGTGACAATGCACAAATCTGGCATTTTCTGATTTGGAAAAGTTCTGAGTCTGGAAATTAAACTGTCAGAGTTGAAAAGTATGGGAATGTGAGGACCAAAAACTGTTTAATCAAAGTGCTGGATACTTTTTCAAAAGGGGTAGGAAATAGATTGTCCAATAACAATGTAGCTGTGTGAAATGCATCTTCAGAACAAGGAGAGATGGAAGAAGAGGAAGAAGGCAAGAGAAACTGGAGATTGCTTTCTCAATTGTTAACGAAAAGAAAATGTTTTTCTCTCTTTTTCTATTTCATCTATTATGCCAGACAAAACGTCAACTGTTAAAGAAACTCTATCTTTACCTTCAATTAAAACACTTGCCTTTGAAATTCTTCTATAATCTCTGATCCAAATTTCTAGGGTTTCAAAATAGTTGATTTCAAACAGGTACTAAACACATCATAAAAATCTAGAGTGTGCATGTGTTTGCACACACGTGTGTGTTTTCCATCTGTAAGTTTTAATAGTCCTGTCCCTGTTATAAAGAAAGTGGTAAGAGAAGGTGACAGTAAATGATTTATACACCTTTTAACTCTTGAATTATTAGTGGGCATTTGGCACTGGACTGCAAATTCTAGAGTTACAACTAATGTTTTTCTAATGGATCTTTGTTATCCACAAGTTGATCAGTGTTCAGCCATTTAATTGGCAGACTGAAAAGGCCACAGACTGTCATACTTTGTTGTACTGACACTTAGAAGAAACAATTAAAACAAATGTAGTGGGATTTACCCAAATAGAGGCTTCCTCTGTTGCATGAGGTCAATGATGGTGTCCAGGACAGCTAATCTGATTCTTTTTGTTTGCTTGTTTCATTTATTCATCCATTGTTTATTGAATGCCAGTTTCTGTACTAACACTACTTTTGTGCTAAGACTACAGTGGTGAAAAATTCCAACATGGCAAGAATACTAACCTGGCTCTTTTAGCTAACATAAAATTCATGCATGTGGAAATATATAGATCTTAAGATTTTTAAGAATTTAGTGGACAGCAGTATTTACAATTTGCTTGACTCTTTGTGTCATATTTGATAAGGTGGGATGCTTTTTCTCATTTCCATCATTTTCCTCTCTATTTCCATTGTAGTCATTGTAGGTGTGGAGACTGTTCTGCTTCCTATTGTGAAGACAGGGAAGAAGCACTTCGCTCAGCGATGCCAATATAAGTGAACCGATCCTCACTTTTGGGTTATTGAGCAAGGCTTGAATCATGACACACAACATCGATTACACTAATGATTCTGGAAGCAAGCCTTCTTGAGAGAATAATTGAGAGAAACTAGCTGCTTACATTTCTATCCCAGATCCTCTCAACAATATTGCTACCATCTTCCTTGGGAGTTTTCAAAGGCTCTTAAACCTAAGTTTGAAGTTGCCTTTATCCTCACTGCATTTTTTATTTTCTGTCACAAGCTAAAGAGAAATATATCAGTTGTTTGGAAAGCCCCAGTAGCAAATTCCAGATATTTGTCTTGAGCTCCTATGGATATTCTCACCTCTAGCAGAAGTAAGAGACACTGATAATTAGGCCGAAAGAACTTAAGAGCTTTCAAGTAAAAAAAAAAGGCAAGTCTTTTTTTTTTTTTTTTTTTTTGAGTTAGAGTCTCACTCTGTTGCCCAGACTGGAGTGCAGTGGCCGCTCCCGGCCACCGCAGCCTGCCAGGCTCCGGCGATCCTTCTGCCTCAGCCTTCCGAGTAGCCGGAATCACAGGCATGCGCTACTACACCCGGCTGATTTTTTGATTTATTTTAGAGTTGAGGTCTCGCTGCCCAGGCGGGTCTCGAACCCGCGGGCTCAGGCAATTCACTCACTTCAGCCTCCCAAAGGCATGGGATTATAGGCTGAGCCACCAAGCCCGGCTGGCAAGTCTTAATATAATAAAATTGATCCAGTTTTGCTTCTCAACAGTTCTCCCTGTTGTAATTTTAATCCCTTTTGTTGTCAAATTATGGAGAGTTGTGGACATATAAACAAGCAGCTGTAATGACTATGCGATCAGAAGTCATATCTTCTTTAGTCACCAACCTATACCTTGATACTTGCCCAGTACCTGACATAATGTAGAAGCTCAACTGATATTTATTAAGTGTGCAAACTTAATATTTATTAAATTTACAAATAAATGTAATTATTTATTTAGCCTTTTGGAGAAAGATGTGATAAAGGTATTCTCTATTTTGTTGTGATTACGTTACTATATGTGTTTGTCAAAACTAATAGGGATGCACACTAAAATAATTAATTTTATTGTATGTAAATAAAGTTTTTGAATGAAGAGATGCTTTCCTCGTAAAGGATCCACGCATGCCCTTTCATTCTTCACTTTTTCCATCAGTCATTTTTGGAAGAAACACAATGAACTGGTTACTGTTTTGAAATCTAAAGAGATACAGTTAAATAATCTCTTTCACTTCTCTCTAGGAATAGACCTCTCTTTTCTACCTGCTCCTTATACCTCCATCTCTCATTGTTCCTTTTTGTTAAAACTTCACCTAATGAGGGCCCCATGGATCATGGCTCCTCAGAGGATAGAGGTGCCGGAGATTCTGGATCCTTTGGGCTCAGAAGCTTCTCAAGGCTAAAACAAAATCCTATCATACTGACATCATGGGTGACAAGGAGTTGTACAATTTTTTTTCCAAACACTTGTTGATAAAAATATATTCTAAGTTCAAATTAATAGATACAAAATTAAGCTATCAGACAGAATTCACAGTTTAGTCTATTGATTTTTATTTGAAGTGAAATGCAAGATGATGATGTTATCAAAATAATAGGAGCAGTAGTAAGAGTAATAATACTTTAGTGTGGTCATCAGACTTGGTTTCCTTCTTAATATAACTCAATTTTGTTGTAAGACTTTTATCTTCCCACTTGATTCAATGAAATGTGATCTTATCTTCAGCTAATATAGTCTGATTAGCTTAAACCAATATAATAGTCATTCTGTTCCCTTTCTCAGCAATTGGTTTAGAATTTAAAAATCAAATGCTTATTAAACTTTTTTTATGTGCCAGGTACTGTTCTAAGCACTTGATTTGTATTAGCCCATGAAATCTTCATGGCAATCCAATGAGGAATGCAACGTTATGACCTCCATTTTACAGACAAGGAATCTGAAGCACTGAGAAATAAAGCAACGACCCAAAGTTAAGCAGTTATAAGGTGCAGTGCTGGTATTCGAACTCAAGTCGTCTTATTCAGTTTTCATGCTCATAATTACTATGTTAACCTGCACACAACCCAATTCTGGTCCATGAGATATGAGAAGAATAAAACTGTTGGAAATATTTCAGAGTTCACTTGCACTTGAAGACTGAACCAACACAGGGAGGAAGGAAGAGCCTGGAACCACAAAGAACCAAAGGTAATTGGCCAGACACATCACCCAGGAGCCTATCTGACCTATGCCCATCTTACTGTATAAGATAATAAATGTCTTCATTGTAAAAATCAGTTTGAGTCAGGATGTTCATTTTTTTATAGCCCAAATTATCCAAGTATTTATTAATATATTGCATACTAATTCCACTGCTTGTCACATAGCTAGTGTGCTCCATATAGTATCATATATAGCCTTACAACCTCAAATTGATTTTATTATACCCCTATCCATACTGAGGGTTAAAGAGGTTAACCAATTTGCCACCATCACATAGTGAGTAAGTGGCAGAGACTGGTATGCTGGATGCTAGATGTAAGAACCCATGCTCTTTTTCATTTTTTTAAACTTGTTTGTTATTTTATTTTTATTTTACAGTTGTGAGTACACGTGAGGATTTGTTACATAAATAAATTGCATGCAGATGAAGTTTGGACATCAAGCAAACCCTCTTTCCCCCAGTAGTGGACACAATGACCAGAGAGTGGTTATGTGCCTCTTATGCCTCCTCTCTCCCAGAACCCATCTTCTTAAACACACTGCAGAACCATTTCTATTTTCCTCAGTGATAACCATTATTCTATAATAACTTTTAAAACAATGCCTGTTACACAAAACAAATTTTACCTTTTGTAATAGGAAAGGTAATTATAAAGTTTGGATTTTCTTAGTTGTTAAATTTGTCAAAGAGTAGCCAAATAACAACTGCAGCACATGTATTATGCTGTCTAATGTCACTAAGCAATTAGATGAAATAAAAAAAAAATACTGGCTTCCTCTGATTGGTTTATAAAACAAGTCAAGGCAATTGATAGCTAGCATTTTGACTCTTGTTACTTTTGTCTTGCTTTTCATGAATATTGAAAAAGAATTTCAAATAGCTAAATTCCATAACTAAATTTTATTTAGTTATATCTAGTCTTAAATGTAGACATGCTTTTATTGCATTGCTTTATTGAAAAGGAACTTAAAAAATATGTTGGTGTCTTAAAAGTCTAAACACTATGGCAAAGCACTCAGACAAACACAATAAATGGATTAAAGGTTACCAAGAGACCTGACCACATAATCATGATTTCTCATAGATGATGTTTAAGCATATTAATTATCAATAGCTATAGGCTTTAGCTAAAAATCTGTCAGCACCCACCACTGGTGTTTACATACTGTAACAAAGGGCACAGGCCTTACTCAAACTCATACCCATTTGTTTTAGAAGTGTACTGAATAGAAGGTATCAAAAATGGCTAAATCTAACCTCACAAGACCCATTGTTAATAATCAACAGCATGAGTGGGGAGAAAAATAAACTAAGTTTAAAAAATATTTTCAGCTGAAAGCATCAAAGAATGGAATGGGTTTAAAAATATAAAGTTGTCTTTGGAGGATATGCTTTTAAAAGGAAGAAGTTTAATTTTTGGAGATCCTTTCCTGTAAATAGTGATGATTTTCTCTCTGAGTAATAGAGAATGTTCTGTTGCCGTTGTTGGGCTCCAGATTTTCTGGACACACTCATGAGGGCTGTGTGTTGTTCTCTGCCACATCCTTCATTAACAGAAGACAGAAAGGGAGACTATGTGAATGGGAGGGAAATAGGCTCTGGAAGCTTAATCCAGAATACCTTAGCATAATCTATGGTGCTCATCCCTTACCTAAGCCTGTCTCTCCCATTTTGTTGTCTGGTCAGGATGTAAACTGGAAAATAAAAACAGGGCTTCAAGAATTGTGGTTCCACTGCTAGATTCACTAGAGCCAGCTTAGGGAAAAAGCAATTTAAGTTTGGTGTTTCTTACTTTTTAAAATTTCTTTTTCTTTTTTTTTCTTTCTCATATGCCTTATCCCAACTCTCTAGTTAGGGAGTAATGCTATTTTATCAACACATTAGTCTTAAAGGATTATATCTCTGTCCCTCTCAAAATAATTTATATTTTTAAAAAGGAAAATAGTAAGTCGGCAGAGCTAGATATAGTGTTGGGAATATATAATGAATTTCATTGTGCTTTTTGGTAATTAAATTAAGAAACTGTACCTACAAATATCTTATTTAATTCCTAACAGCTCTTTGATTTCCTCTAAGTATTAATCACTAATGGTGGAATTGTAGGACTCAGTGGGTGATGTGTTGAGGTCATTGAGGCTGTCCTGCACCCTGTCAACTCATACCATGGGGGCAAAAACATATTGCATAGCCGGAAGTATTCTAATCAATCTGTGTCAGAACTCTGTAAGTTAAATGCTCAGGGAGTAGATATATGCCTAGAAAAAGCAGAAGCAAGTGTCTTCCTCCACAAGACTTTTGGGGGACATTCTTAGAGGTTGTAAACATCAAAATAATCTCATTAAAATTTTATATCCCATCTCTGTGATGAATTTGTATCAAAGGGCAACTTGGCAGTCATGGCGAGGGGTGGATTGATTGGAACAAAACTGACAATAAAATGATGGGTTTTTTCTCTCTTGTTTCAAATGTAAATGAATGTGCTTTGATTCTTGGGAAATGCAGCCATAGTTCTGCCTCCCACCATGGCACAGAGAGTTCCCCTCCAGGGATATCAACTCTTATACCTGACAGATCCATTGGTCAGTAAGAAATAAACAAAAGCTCTCTGAGTATCTTTCCAAAAACGAACACACTGGTGATGAGCTGGTGGAGTCCTTTGTATTCCTTAGAAAAAGGATCGATGTGAGCAACTTGTTTATTTCCACCAGTATATCTTAAAATGCTTTTTAAAGATGCTTTAAGATGAACCATCCTACTTATCCTAGAAATATGAGCTCGCCCTGCTGAGTCTGCCGGACAGACTTGTCATTCCTTCTTTGATTCTACTCTTCTGCGGGCCCCTTGCTTTCATCTCATGGTTTCATACTTGTTCTTTTCCTCCCACTGCCCCTTCACCCATTGCCGAGCACTCATCCTCCTGATGGCTGTACCTCTGTTCCTGCTTTGCTTTTGGTCTTCACATTCGCACACATATTTCTCTCTACCCTGTTTATGAATTGAATTCTTTCTCATTTGAATTCACCTCCATAGTGTTTGCGCGCACGCGCGCGCGCACACACACACACACACACACACACACACACACACACCTTTTTCTCTACCTTTTTTTTGGGGGGGTGAGTGAATTTGTGTAGCAACCTCTCAGTCCAAATGATGCTGTAAAGAAGTGTATGTCTTTGCTCATGTGCAGTATAACTGCATGAATTACTCAAATTCTGAGCTGGATGGGTTTGATGAGTAACTTCAGACCACATGACTCTGCAGATGGACTCTCACTGTATGCACTAGGTTTTTTTTCTGGATGCAATTACTATGTGTTCTGGGAGCCCATGATCCAATGCAATTATACAGAATGCATATGCACATATGTACTTACATACATAAACACAAACTGACACACATAAACATATGGTGTTGTTTTACTAATGAAAAATGTCTGTAGTTGCTTCCAGTAACACAGAGGAGGTAGTATAACATAATTCCTAATAGGGTAGTCTCTGGAGCTGACTTCCTGGGTTCAAATACTAGTTCTACCACTAGGAACTTTGTGAACATGGACAAGTTAATGAAGGTCTCTGTGCCTCAGTTTCCTCATCCAAAAAATAATAATAATAGTACCTGCCTCCTTAAATGTTTGTAAGGATTAAATATGTTGTATGCAAAGCACTTAGAACTGTGCCTGGCACATGACAAATGCTACATAGAGGGCAGCTGTGAAGAGATCAGTTGGGGCATTGTTCCAACAAAGGCTGCTAAAGATCTTTTTCTTTTTTCTTTTTTCTGATTATTTACTACTACCTCAATACACCATTCATTTGTTGATTCAGCATGTCAATGACATGTGGTAAATACTATGGTAGTCACTGGGGCTCAGAAGAAGATAAAAGAGGTTTAAGTTCCCTGTCCCCACCAAACTTAACTTCTGTTGAGAGAAACTGAGAATAAGGAAACACACACACACACACACACACACACACACACACACACACACACACACACACACACACGATGTTTTCGAATGATAATAAAGACTTAGAGTTTATGCAACAGGACTAAAGGGATCAAGATAGCTTGGATGGGGTGAGAAGGGAGCTGAGAACTCAAAGATG
The DNA here is from genome assembly GCF_000164805.1 of Carlito syrichta. NCBI lineage: Eukaryota > Metazoa > Chordata > Mammalia > Primates > Tarsiidae > Carlito > Carlito syrichta. Next base: position 711,439 of record NW_007253042.1, read on the forward strand.
AGAAGTCAATTATGCATACAGCCAGGGAGAGACATTCCAGGGGTCAGCAGTGCAGGCCCCTGGTGATAAGGAATTTGGCATGCTTGCAGCATAAGTGCAAGAGGGGAGTGACAGCCAATGAGACCCAAGATTGGGGGTGGGAGAAAAGCTAGCCCATGAAGACCCGTCTGCTCTGATTACATTTTCCTCACAATTAAAAAGAACCTATTTGGGTCTCCCCCTAATTTCCAAGGCACAGATAGAGCCCAATTTCCTTTAATTATCGCTTCCTCTTCGGTGGATTTCTGAAAAATTTGTATATACAAAAGACATCTGTCTATCTATAACTGAGCTTCTGATTAACCCAGTTTTAATCCATCTACCTAATTGTGCTTTGCTATTTTTCTCTTTCTTTATCCTCCAATTGCTCCACTGGATGGGGGGTCTGGAGGGCAAACACATTCATTATGTTGCCAGCAAACAAGATAGGAATCTCACTGTAGGGGACAAAATTAAATTTACAACTTTCCCTTGTAGATGTCATAAGCTATTGATTTAACAAGAGGAGAAAACTGCAATGATGGGGTCTAACTGCACTGTAAAGCTGGACTCTGTCTGGGGAAAGGGCAGCAGTGACTGCCCCAAGACAGGCCCAGGCATCTGAGACCAGCCCCTGCCCACAGCCAAAGGATGAAGGAAGCTAGACATGGTTTATATGCTAGGAGTATAAAACCATTCCCAGCTCAGACATACTAACTTTACACCTGGATGAAGTACTGGGTGATTAATAGGGGGAAGTAGATTCAGTGAATGTTTATGTCAAATATCTTTGACCCTTTGAGCTATGGGGCCTTTTCATTTTATTTTTTTAACTTTTAAATTTTTTATTTTAAAATTGTGGGGTACAATTCAGGGTTAGGTATTACAAATATTCATTGTGCAGGTACACTTGTTGATGACGTGTGCCCCCCTTTCCCAGGCAGATTTCCACTACTGTCAATCCCACCTCCGCCCACCCCCCTGCAGTTTCCTGCTACTGTCAATCCTTTTTCTTATAGTATTACGATAGTAGTTCAAGGTCCACTTATGAGTGAGGACATGTGATACTCAGTTCTTTGTTTCTGTGAAAGATCACTCAGTGTTATAGACTCAAATTCCTTCCAGGTTGCTGCAAAGTTCATGATTTTGTTCTTCTTTATGGCTGCATAATATTCCATTGTGTTTATGTACCACATTTTTAAAATCCAGTCCTCTTTTGATGGGCAGCACGGGTGGTTCCATATTCTTGCTATTGTGGACAATGCTGTGATAAACATATGTGTACAGGTATCTTTTTCATAGAGTGATTTGAGTTTTTTCGGGTACATTCCAGTGAGAAGTCAGGCTCAGAGAGGAGCTAGCCTGATAAAGCTCATCTAGTTTGGAAGTAATAGGCAGGATTAATTCCTTCCTATAAGAAGCCTTCATTGATACCTCAGTACTAGCTAGGGACAGTCCCTTCAAGTTCCCCTAACACTATACACTTGGCACTGACACTGTTCCCTGCTTGTCACCCTTACTAAGCTAGTTGCTCTTTGAGGATAAAGAATGCATCATGTTCATACTTATATCTGAAGTAACAAGGAGAAGGTCTGAAACAGAAAGGCACTTCATATATGTCTCTATAGTTGAATTAGTGACCCTCATGTTGATTTGAAATGAGACAAGATTATTTACAAAAGAGCTTTTCCTTACTCAGATCTTCCCCTCTAAACCTCTTCTTTGTCCTCACTCATTTTATTTAGCATTTTATATAACTCTTATATGATAGTGTAAGGAATGAAAGGGAAGGAAAATGGGCTACAATTTCAAATGACTCTATCGCTCTATCCATCCTAATTGTGCAATGGTGGATGTTAAATAATCTGACTGTGGAAACCAGATGCTTCTTGTTAACTCCATTTGGAGTCAGTAAATAAGACAAGGATTTAAGAAGCATGGTGCACGGTTGGGTTAAAAAGCACTATTATTCAATATTTGTACAAATATTTGGCATATTCATGATTCAAAGGACCCAGCTCAAGCTGATAATTTATCAGGCACAATGTTAAAATACAAAACAGAAGTCAATAATATACAGAAACCTTTTCTAGCAAACCTTAACCTCACCTGTGATTCTGTCTAGATAACTCAGAGACTCTCCAAATGCATGTATGATTCTTATTTCAAACGTGGAAGCCTTTGAAAACTGTGACGAATATATGAATGGCCAACCTCTTCCATTTCCTTTACTTTTCTGTGTACTGTTGTTCTTCTTCCCCGTTGTCCTTCTGTTGGTCCTAGTGGGGCTAGTGAGCAACAAGTCCAGGAATGGGGGAACATGCTGGCTGAAGGCTAAGTACAACAGCCACAATTGGTCCTGCCCAGGGAGCAGCTCGACAGAATTTCCACCAGAACTGTAGAGATTCCTCAAGGCTGGGACATCCAGCAGAATTACAGCCCTGGAATACAAAGTATACACATATATACATAGCTCCCCCCACCCCACACCTCTATAGGCAAAAAGATGAAGTTGTGAGTGCAAAATTAACACATAAGCCAGGAAATTCTAATCTTTTTATTTCTTCTAAAGGAAATCTCTTTTGCTAGATTTTTTAGAAACATGGCATTAAGATACAGGCTAGTGTGGCATTATAAAATGTGCCTAGGATTGGGTAATAGAAAAGGCAGGCTTTAATTCCAAATATGCCACTGATTTATTATATGACTTTTGCAATAGGAACTTCTGTTTTTGTAAGAATTTTGGCAATCAGAAAAACTGAGCCAGTAAAAGTTTGCAAGCTAAGACCTGCCATGTAGAGGATTGCTTCATGAAACACTCTAGTGGGGAATAATTTCCTAACTTTGTATACAAAGTGAATCTTTGTAACTAGAGGAACAAATTGATGAACTGAGTCCTCACCATATCCTACCATCATTTAGGAGAGATTTAGAAGTGTTCATACCAGAATCTATCCCCCTTCCTATTTTCTGGCCAGGACCAGTTTTCTAGGGAAACTTCTCCCCAAGAACCGGACAACTTCACCAAGCTGTGCAGGTCATTGAATATCAATCAACCACATCAAACCATGTACAAGACATGTGTACTGCCAACCACAGAATTTCTAAAAACAATTCTTTAAGACCACTTATTACCAGCCACATGAGCTTGTCTAAGATTTTGGTTAGGAGAGGAGTAATTTATTATAGGCTAGAGCTAGAATTCATTTTCATATGCCAAAATGCTAATGTGGATGTGCAGAAAGAACCTTTGTCTCCAGGGGCAAAGGAGGCGGTAGATCCATTAATGTTCTTTCTTTTCTGCCCTACTTCCCTTTCATTTTCTTTTATGCTTGGGGGTGAGTTATTTTGACATGATTATGCACTCTCAGTTTTGCATCCAAATCCACTCTTCCCCACCCTTGCCTGCCAACCTTCATCTATTGAGTCAGTGTGTATATGGATGTATTTGTGTGTGTGTGTGTGTGTGTGTGTGTGCATTTTGTAGCCTTTTTATCCAAGTGTTTCTCAGCACAGGTCCAATAAAGATAAGGCTTCCCATCTCTGCTAAGCTTAACATAGGACTCTATTTTTTGAAGAGAAACTGCTGTGTCATATCTTTTTGGTGCATGGATGCTACACGCTGATACCCTTTGATTTAGAATATTTCTTGGCACTAAGCCTGTTTGACAGTATGGAATCTCAATTTCTTCTGTTGTGACTTTCTTGGCAGTCAACATTCCTAGTGTTTGCTTAGGACAGAGAGGCCTTTGGATCTGGGAAGTTCTTTAGGCCCATAGTATAGCCATTCCTAACCTCTAATCTAGATTCATGCACTGATCTGATCAGTTACAGGCTGAACAGTCATGAGACTAACTTGAGATTGCCACATGGTCTAATGGCAAACTCACTGCTCAGTGTTCAGTCACTTTAAGTACAAATAAATGGAGTTAACCACAGATGGCACATTTATTTTACCCTTTGCAGCATTACTCACTATTTACAGAGTGGGATAGAAATGAAAATGTTTACTCTGATAATTCTGGATGCTAATGTAAAATCATACTGCTGTGTGTACTCATGGATTGGATGGAAACATTCTGCAGAAAATTTTATTTTATGCTATTCTTATTGAGATATGTATAGTGTCTCTTGCTTCCTCACTGTGGTGGATAGAATGCAGAAGAAAACTTAACAAGTTCCTTGTCTCAAAACAGTACAATATATTCTAGTTGAACTCTATAAGATGTTAGCCACTAGCCACATGTAACTATTTAAACTTAAAATAACTAAAATTAGATACAATTGAAAATTTAGTTCCTCACTTTCCCAAGCTACTTTCTAAGTACTCAATAGCACATGTGGTGAGGTACTATCTCATTGAACAGCACATATATAGAAGATTTTCATCACTGCAGTAAGTTCTATTAGAAAACACTGTAAAGTACTATTTTCCTAAATGCAACTTATGGAATTGCTCCTTCTGCTTATTAAAAATGCAAATTTATGCCCTCATTTAAGACCTGCTAAATCAAAATCTCTAGGGTGTGGCCTTAAAATATGCATGTCAAGAAACTTCTCAAATGAACTTTACGGGCAGTGAAGTTTGAGAGTGCTTCACAGCATATGTCCTCTCATCCATTACACATTTACATGCCAGTCCCCAAAGTGTTGCCAAGTATATTTCAGGCATATTTTATTTAAAATAGTTCTTTCTTTGCTTATTTCTATTTACCTTTTCTTGTATTTTTTTTTTTTTTTGAGATATGCTTTTCCCTTGTATTTTGGGGTCATAAAGTAATTGTCATAAGGAGAATAATTTCTGTATAGTTTGGTTGGTGTAACTATCAAGAATCTTTATTTCTCCTTATTGCCAGTGACTGCAGCACTAGCAATGTGACCAGAGAATAAAGTACTGAACATAGGAACACTTGAGGAAACTAAAATTTCCACTGAAAACCTCATAAATCATGAAGTTTTGTAAATTATTAGTGATGCTCCTCTTCTTTGTCAGTTCTTTCCATACTGCTATCCCTATAAGTTATAAAGGAAGATAGAATCATAATCTCAGGGATGAAGACTCTTGGAGATCGTCTTCCTCTTCCTGCTTGACTTATGTCTATACCATCACAGAGTGATCATCTATCCCTGTTGTTCCATACCTTGCCTAGTCATAATAATCACCTTGGGTCTTGGGTCTTCGCATGATTAAGAAGTTTTCCCAGGTAATTCTGATAATCTGAAAGATTTGAAAGCCACTAATCTGAACTATGACCAATCATTCTCCAGTGTTCTATATTTAACCTCCTTCCTGAGGCTCTCTACTTAATTATCAGAGTTATAAAATATCTTTCATTCTATGGAGTTAAGCTCATCTTGAAAGCATCTATCCATAGGTCCCAATGCTATCCTTTAAGACACTACAGAACATGCCTAATTTTCTACCTACTACTTCATTCACACAATACATTTTCCAACTTGAGACCACTGATCACACAATGATCCAGCGCCTGCTTTTCCCCTGGTTATATCCTGATTAAGACTTGCTTTTATGGTAGCCATTCTATTTTAGGTAGGGTATTGTGTCATTGCATCACACTGGTCCTTCTCTTCCAAAAACTTTTTAGTTTGCTTGTATCATTTTAAAATGTACCTTCTGTGGTGATTACTGTGTAGAAGGTTGATACAGTATTTAATATAGTATTGAGATACAGAAAAACTTGTAGCACTCTGAACCATTTTTCTCTGTCAGTAGAGCCTGACTTAATTTGTAATATTTTGTAGCAATGTCCCCATCATGTCATACTTTATGCCCATTGAAACCCAGGCACCCTCTATGTGCTCTGTTGTTTGCCATGTCATTCCTCCCCAATCCCAAATATGTGTTTTATTAATTTCACTGTTGATTAAATGTATCAGTAAACATTCAAACAGGGATAAGTAGTATTCCTTCATCTGACCCCACCCCAAATTAGAAGGGTTTTATGTGATGTTCTGCATTCTTTTACTCAACTTTTAGGATTTCAGCAGTGGTATCTGTTCCTTTCTGTGACAGGTAGTATAAACTGATCTGACCAGTTCTAATATAAGTCAGTCCTGGAGGTCTCTTTTCCCTTCTTTCATTTTCTTTCCTGCAGTGTGAGATTATAGGTTTACCACCCCCTGCCTGGGGACTCTGAATGAGACCTAAAGAGAAGTGGAATTTTCACCAGTGTCCTAAATCACCATTATTAAGTCCAAAGAGCACATCCTGTACAGGAAAATTGCTGCGGCATATGGGCAACCCCCTGCACTTCATATGTTATCCATCACATTACAGAGCCCTGCCACATGTTCCTGAAGCGACCAGGGAAGAACTTGGCTCAGCGCTTGCTGAGTAGGGCCTCTTAATCTGTTTTACAGCAAACAGTTTTGCAATTACTGTGGGCATCATAGACCCAGCTGATATTTGAGCTTTGTCCTGACAAGTCTGTAGCAAATAAACATATGACACAAAGATAGTCAGCTGAAATCTGTGGAAAAGGTGTTAGGTAAATTGAGAAAGGGTTGATTGACTACAAATAGAGAAGAAAAAATAAGATTTCCATTTAGGTAGCTTTTATCTTGGCTAATTTATATTGTATATGTATATATGTTTCATATGTATACATATACCCACATTTATATAAACATATATACCTCTACAGTCATGTGCTTGCTGTAAGTCAGGCAACACTGTAGGCATTATGAATACAGAAGTGACCAAAAATAGACCTTAGTGCCTTCCCTAGGGAAAGGGTCTAGTGAGTGAGAAGAGACATTAATCAAATAGGGTAAATGAGTAAGTGTAAAAGTATAGTTAGCATAATGCTTCACAGAAGTGTCTGGTGTTATGGAGGTCTACAGTGTGAATTGTTGTCTTATTCTAACTTATAAAAGATGACATTCATGAAGAAATGACAGTTGAACTGAGATCTGAGGCAGTGAACTAAAAACATTTTCCTCATAATATACTTCAAATATGTTATGTTTGTATGTAAGTTGTATATAGTCTTACTGATGGATATTATAATATTTTAAGTCATAATTTACTTTTAAGTTTAGGTAAAAGTTAGTAGAATAAAAGGTCTATTTTTTTTTTTTTCAGTTCCCAAATGGACTGTACTGCCTTCCTCAAATGATGCTCACATTCTACTTTGGAGAGCTCTATGAGGATATGGATGACTAAGTAAAATGAATAGGGATGGGGTAAGCCTGTGTCAAGGCCTTGAAGAAGGAGGGAGCCAGGTATGTTTGAAAAGGTGAAAGGAGCCCAGTGGGGCTGAGCGTGGATGGGAGGGAGAAGATGGATGCCATTAGATGAGACTGAAGAAGATCTTAGGTTCCAGAGCAGCCAGGGCATTGCTGAACCCAGTAAAGTCACATCATTCACCTAGCACCAATGAAAAGCTGTGAAGTATTTAATCAGTGAATGAGAAGATTCCATTAGAGTGAAAATATCATTTTTAATTGTAGAGAATGCATCTTAAGAGCTCATGTTAAGCCTTGGGCAACTGATTTTGCTTTAAGTAAACTAAAGTTTATGAGAATATTCTTTGTGTTTCAATCTCTGTTGTTGATAATACCATCCTAAATTAGTCAAAGTACATGATGTGTCAAGTAGCATAGCAACCATAATTAAATCTTTGGCCTCTCAGTTCCTCAAGGGTAGACCAATAGATATCTGCAACTGCTAATTGCCCTGTCAGTGCCCATCATTGTCATCATTCTGAATCACATTTATCCTGGCATACTTACTCTATTGTCTAAAAATATTTAATAGAACAAGAAAGTGCTTTACTTATGATAACTCTGTTAATCCTCACAATCACTCTGTGAGGTATATAGGCTCAGGAAAATTTTTAGTTTGCTTATATTATAGGCGATTGTTACAGATTATGCTATAGGAACAACACTACTATATTTGGATTTTTTTTGTTAAGTGAACATAGAATGCTTAGTTTACAAAAGTTAGTTGTTTTGGTTGGTTTTGATGCTTTAAAACCAAAGTTTTTTACAACAATTTTATATAAAATTTATCTTTTTTTATTTCTCTTATTTGCATAGCAAATTCTTCAGAACTCATCTGCTAAAAGAATAAATGAGTAGTTGCTAAGTAGATATTATAATTTAAACTAGGTTTTAGTTAAAGTCAAAGAGTTAAAACTATATATATGTTTTTAATTTCACAAGATTGAGTTAAGGGGTTTCTAGGTAGAGTGCACTTTTGCCCCCGGAACTTTTTCTCCGTCCTAAGCAAAAGGTGTAGGATAGACCATCTAATTGACTAATGCTGATTCTCCATTAAATAGTATAACAAAACTCCAATAGCGTTCTATAAATTTGTGAACAGATTATTGCCATCCTATAAAATTTCCTATTATTCTCAATTAAATTCACTATTAGTTTTATGTACAATCACCATTCCATATAAAAATGAAAAAGATAATTGTATACATTGCTGTCCTAAAGTTGAGAAAATGCATTGTGGTGTTAAGTAAAATGGGACAATTTGGAGGTTCCTAGTTGATCTTATTCTTCCTCCTTAATCACTAGAATCACTACTGGGAGATTTGTATGGTCTTTCCAGCACCAAAGCTATTTTCATCCTTGAGTTCTTTTGCCTAGTCAGTTTACTAAAAAGATAGCGCAGTTTGATAGATAAGTCATCTTTTCTTAGGAAGAAGCAAGCTCTCCATAGCATGTGGCATAATTTAGAGCCATTATTCAGAAGAAACCCTGCAGAGCTGAGCTCCTAAATATGGAATCACTCTATTTTCCTATAGTCAGGTTGAGTCATAATTAAGTCATGTAGGTAAGTCTAAGAAATCCCTTTGCAGTTCTCAGATGGTCTGGAATGGGCTTCAGCTTTGGAGGAACTTGAGTAGAACATGAAATCAAACACTAAGTAATTTTGTAATAGCACATATACTGGCTCTAAATATCCAGGTTTTGGGGTTTTTTTTTAAGGAAAAAAATATTTTTTTCAGTTTAATATTTTTTTCTGACCACCAGTATTCTTAATTCTTTTTTAAACATTATTTTAAGTATGTGGGGTACTATTCAGGGTTAGATATACAAATGTATATCTACAAATGTAGATATACACCTCATCAACAAGGGTATATATATGATGAGGGTGCCCCCCCACCCTTTCCCTGATAGTTTCCTGCTGCTGCCAATCCCACCCTCTCCCCTGCCCTGGCAGTTTCTCATTACTGCCAATTCCTTTCTTATAGTATTACGATAGTTGTTCAAGGTCTGCTTGAGATATTCGGTTCTTTGTTTCTGTGATAGATCACTCAGTATTATATACTCCATCCAAGTTGCTTTAAAGTTCATAAAAATTCTTAATTCTTAAACTCTTATTCTTTTATTTTTAGGATAAAAAATAATGATTTATTTTCTATGATTAAGTAGAAACCAGCTTCTGGAAAGCATTACCAAACAACTACAGTTATAAATTTTCCAGCTAAGTCCAATAGACAGCTTTATGACAAACAACCTCCTTCTCCTCCACTTTGCAGTCCCACCACAACTATAGACAGAGGACCAGTCTTATAAACATTTTATTTTATTTTTCTATATCAATATTTTTTATTTTGATATTGTGGGGTACAGTTAAGGGTTAGGAATACAAATGTGCTTCATTCAGGCTCCCTTGTTGATAAGGGGTGTCTCCCCGTCCCCAGACAGATATTGACTACCGTTAATCCCACCTCCCTCCCCCTCCTCTCCCCATAGTTTCCCACCACTGTCAGTACTTTTTTTATATATTACAATGGATGTTCAAAGTCCGCTATATGAGTGAGAACATGTGGTACTCAGATCTTTGTTTCTGTGAGCGGTCACTCAGTATTATTGACTCTAGTTCCATCCAGGTTGCTGCGGAGTTCATGATTTTGTTCTTTTTTTATGGCTACGTAGTAGTTAACTTTTGTATATCATGACAGGTAGGGGTTCAATTTGATTTTTTTGCATGCGGTTAGCCAGTTTTCTCAGCACCATTTGCTGAATATGATTTCTTTTCCCCAATGTTTATTTTCTCTGGCTTTGTTGTAGATGAGTTGATTGAAGACCTGTGGTTTTATTTCTGGATTCTCTGTCTTGTTCTATTGGTCAATATGG
>NW_007253042.1:721601-790623 GCF_000164805.1 Carlito syrichta
CTTTTTGATAGAGTGATTTGAGTTCTTCAGAGTATATTCCCAGTAGGGGGATTGTGGGGTTATATGGGAGGTTGATATTTAGAGCTTTTAGGAATCGCCACACTGTTTTCCACAGAGGTTGCACCAGTTTGTACTCCCACCATCAGTGTAGGAGTGTTCCCTTTTCACCACACCCTCTCCAGCAACTGTTATTTTTTGAGTTATTGATAATTGCCATTCTGACTAGAATTAGGTGGTATCTCAGTGTGGTTTTGATTTGCATCTCCTTGATGATTAGTGAGGTTGAACATTTCATCATGTGTCTGTTGGTTGCTTGGATGTCTTCCTTTGACAAGTGTCTGTTCATTTTTTTGCCCACTTTATAATGGGGTTGTTTGTTTTTTTCTTTTCAGCACATTTGAGTTCCTTGTGGATCGAAAATGTTAAGTCTTTGTCGGACCTGGAGTTGGCAAATACTTTGTCCCAGTCTGTGGGCTGTCTCCCTGCTCTCTTGATGGTTTCTTTGACTTTGCAGAAGTTTGTCAGTTTAATGAGGTCCCACTTGTCTATCTTCTCTCTTATGGCCTGTGGGTTTCGGTATTGCTCAGGAATTGGATGCCAGTTCCAATTTCCATAAGGGTGTGACCTGCATTTTCTAAGGTTCTTATGGTTTGAGGTTTTACATTTAGGTCTCTTATCCATTTAGAGTTAATTTTTGTGTATGGGGACAGATAGGGGTCTTGTTTGAGTCTTCTGCATGTGGTCAGCCAGTTTTCCCAGCACTATTTACTGAATAGGTTCTCCTCTCCCCAGTGGTAGGTGGTGGAGGCTTTGTTGAAGATGAGTTGGTTGAGAAATTGAGGTTTAGTTTCTGGAATCTCAATTCTATTCCATTGGTCTATATGCCTGTTTTTGTGAGATGTGTTATTGAATCTGTTTTGCTAGGATCTTGTTGAGAATTTTAGCATATATGTTCATCAAAGAAATTGGCATGTAGTTCTCTTTCTTTGTTGTGTCTTTACCTGGCTTGGGTATCGATGTGATATTAGCTTCATAAAATGATTTTGGGGAGAGTTCCATCCTTCTCAATTGCCTGGAATACCTTCAGTAGGATTGGTATCAGCTCCTCCTTAAATGTCTTGTAGAATTCTGCTGGAAAGCCATCTGGTCCAGGGCTTTTTTTTTGTAGGTAGTTTTCTTATTTCGTAGTCAATTTCCTTGATTGTTATTGGTCTCTTTAGGGTCTCAATTTCTTCTTGTTTCAACCTAGGCAGGTTGTGTGATGACAGAAAGTCCTCCATTTCCTTAAGTTTCAAGTTTGTTTCCATACAAATGTACATAGTAGTCTCTAATGATTTTTTGTATTTCTTCAGGGTCAGATGTGACTTCATCTTTTGTGTTTCTGATTGTGTTTATTTGGGCTTTTTCTCTCTTTTTCTTGGTCAGTCTAGCTCAGTTTCTTGGACCATTGATCTTGTTTATACTTTCAAAGAATCAACTTTTTGTTTCATTGATTTTTTGTATTATCTTTTTGTCTTCTATGTCCTGGATTTGGGCTTTTATTTTGGTGATCTGGATTCTTCTGCTGAAATTAGGGTTTTGGTGGTCTTGCTTTTCCAATTTCCTCAGGTGGTTTGTTAGGCTATTAATTTGTGATCCTTCCATTTTCTTCATGTGCGTTTGTAGGGATATAAATTCCCCCTCTTACTACAGCTTTCATGACGACCCAGAGATTTTGGTAAGAGGTTTCTTCATTTTCATTTGTTTCCAGGTATCTTTTAATCTCTGTTTTGATTTCATTGTTGAGCCAGGAGTTGTTTAGCATCATGCTGTTTAGTGTCCATGTCTTTGTGGGTTTTGGGGTGACCTTGTTGGTGTTAATGTTTATTTTTATTCTCTTATTCTTAATGTAGATCCTTTTTAAAGGATCAATGATGGTTTTAAAAGTCATTTATAATATAGAAAAGTAAACACTGATAATATTTTGGCACTTACTTCTAGTCCTCTTCTAAGTACTTAGTTACTACAGCTGAGACCATCCTTACAGGCTCTTCTTTAATAAAGACATTTCTTGTTTTCTTCACAGTGTGTAAGTAATGAAACCCATGTAATGGAATATAGACATTGGAATTTAGTCCTTGCTTTTCTGCTGTTATGGTTATACCTTTAGATAAATTGTGTGTGCACATATTTGTAATAAATTTTATTTGGGATTTTAGTTTTCTGTTTTGTTAAATGAGTGTATTGGACTTGATGATATTTGAATCACCTACAGATTCCAATGCACATAATTTTCTGTCATTTTAATTGCCACCATTAGAATTTAATCTACATAACAGCATCAACCATATGATTTCTCTATGTGTATACTTGGATGCCTAAAACAGTGAGCTCAGCACATAGATATTGCTTATAAATATTTGTTGACCAATTAATTGTTACAACAAAGGACCCAAGTAGATAACCAATCCATAACTTTTATAAATTATACAAGCTCAACTTGTACAAACTGAGGCATAATATAGCAAAGTGGTTGCAGTGGTGCAGTGTCATGGTTGAGAGGGCAGATTTTGAAGTCAGACTGCCTGGATGTGCAGCCCAGCACCACCATTTATTAGCTGTGTGACTTTCTGTGCTCTCCTTAGCTTTAAAGCTATTTTGTAAATCATAAATTGTGAGCAGCAATTGCAGATGAATTATGGAGTGATTATTAGGAATGAATGAGTTTATACATGTAAAGCACTAGAAGGGTGCCTGGCACATAGTAAGCCCTCAATGAGTTTTTTTTTCTCTTAATAATAGAGTGTATTGCAAGTCTAGAGAATGAGAATAAGCCCCAGAATGTATTGGCATGGACAAATTGTAAAACATAAAATTAAAATAACTTTTGCCTCTAAGAATGTCAGACCTAATCTGAAGCCCAAACTAAACGAGCATAGGAAGGAAGAATTTTCTTGGGCTGGAGGTAGAGGATGAGTTAGGTAGGCCTGAGGTCAAGTCCAGAAGATCAGATATACAGTAAAAAAAAAAAACAAACATTGAACAGAAATGATTATTATTTGGTTCCACAACTAATTGGTGGTCTCATTGTGACTAGAGTCTTGTGTCACTTTGGAGTATCTCACTTGAAAAGGAACAGCTGGCACCTGGTCAGCTCTCTTTATGTATCAAGAAGCAAGTATCTAGTGGAATTTGTGGAGTAGGAAGGCTAGGAGAGTTCTTTGGCTGCCTTATAACGAACAAATGACAGAGAGTTGAGGGACTTGCTCCTTTGCAGGAGAGTTGGTCCAGTCCCTGTTTCGACTTCACAGACAAGTCACAGGCATGCCAAATGTTGTGCCCATTTGACATTCAATAGCAAAGTCACATTTCCCTACCTCTTTCCCACCCTTTGCTCCAGCTCTAAGCACCGTGAGAGAAGAGAACGGATGAATGCATGGAAGAAGTATAATATATATATATTTTTTTTTAATTAAAGAAAAAGAGTTATTTAAAGCAGAAGAAGATAGGTGGCTTCTCTACTGTATTTAGAGTCATAGTAAATTATATGTGGTCAGTAACCACAACAATCTCCCTCAGGTCTCTAGGCCTCTGAATATATTGTTTTTCTTGTGTGGGATACCTATTCCTGCTTCTCACTCTCCCTATACATTCCTAAAACCTCAGCTCACATGTTACCACCCCCAGGAAGCCCTTTCTTCCCATGATCTCTCCACCTCTACTCAGACTCAGATGTATAAAACTGCCTCCTTTGTAACCCAAGCGTAAGTACTCTGAGCATATTTCTCTCATAGTCATAAATTCTGTTATTACGTTTCTGTCTTCCTTATTAAATTGTAAGATTCTTCTTGCCAATGACTTTGAATTTCAGCTCTGTTTCCCAGGTGCATAAAGTAAGAAAGAATTTTTAAATAAAAGGTCTTGACATGGGCTGTAGCAAACAGTTCTATAAGCACTGGTTAAGCATGGAAGACAGGTGAGAGCTCTGACACATCAAAGATTCTGTGAAATGATTCATCCAATCCTTAAAGCAGATCCAATAGGACACTACCTAGAAACACATTATTAGCCAAAGGTAATTTACTTTACAAATGCCAAAGTAGTGAAATTACATTTCTTTAATATATTTGCAACTTAGATTTTTACCTCTTCACCAGAGTCCTCTCTCTTTTTAAAAACTAGTAGTTTTTAATTATCCTATTACATCTCATTATTAAAATTTCTGTTTTCAAACTTGCTTTTAACATTTCTTGGAGTAAAGTTAAAACTGCCTGTCCTGATTCTTAGGCCTTTAGTTTGGTAGCTGTATACCTTGCTTCCTTGGATCCTTGGTAATTCTGACACCCTAGTATCATTCATGAAACTCCTTTTTAAAATTTCTCTTGTCCCTCAGCATTATTCAGATGCTGACCCTTTTATCCCATCTCTGCCTTTTCTTTGGTCAGTCTTTTTAAATTGATAATAAAAACACCATTTTCACTTTTCTTTTTCCTCCTGCATAGTTGATATTTGAATTATTTCATCTAAAGCATACATTCATAGTAAAAATGCTATAATAGTAACTTCCTATTCTGAGGTTTCTTTAAACCAAATGTCTAAGGATATTTAAATCAACAGATACAGATGTTAGAGATAATTATCAAACAATTGCTAACATCCACAATAGGAAAGAATAGCTACTTTATGAATTAAAGATCAATTTATACCTTAGGAGTTCAAGCAAAAATAATTTGTTGACTTAAGTAAACTCTAGGGCTTGATTTTTTATGTTAGTTTAAATGAAAGTGATGGCTAAACTCAGGCCCCTGCTGTGAAAAGCAAGTGTGTGAAATTCTAACACTCAGGAGGTCATGAGAGTGTAATTTACTCATTAAAACACACTAAATAGCTTTAATGAAGTCCGCATACTTTTGAATCAGCTTTGTACATTCAGTTCCACATTTTATAAGTCATCTAATAATTGGATATGTTAATTGCAGTCAGATTAATGAATGTAGTTATTGCCTTTTACTTACATATGCTGAATAATATTCAATGCTATAGTTAGAAAGATACTTGCTGTTTCAACAATATATATATTTTTTGGGAGGGGTGTGGTTATACAAGGGGTTGTCATACGTCTCAGCTGCTGAAGTCAGTATGTGTATAAGAAATGCTTCCAGTCACTCAGAGAGCCTTTTTTAAAAGGATATTTATTCAAGAGCTTCATCAAAAAAGAAGTGCATCACCATTACAACAAAGTCTCCTTTCCTGAAATCTTGCCAAGTAGCAGTACATATTCAGATAAATGAGCCATTGGATGCTGTCTGTAATAGCAACAGCTGGCACCTCTCAGATAACGCTGAGCTTCCCAGCCCCCATAGATCAGAAAATAGGCAACAACTAAGTCGAATTTTTATAGATCTGAAATCTGCTGAAACCCATTGAAAGAGAGCAAACTGTGCATTAGACCTCGCTGACAAATGCCCAAGGTTCAATCTCTCAAATGGTTTTGCAAACCAACAAAAACAGGAGTGAAAGGGATTATCTCCATCCTCAAATTTTCAACATGGTCAAAGGGACTGTAAAATCCTTCTGGCGAGCAAGCCAGGTTTAATGGTCGAGAACAAATGCTTCTTTAGTCACAGGGCAAGCCTTTTGGATTTGTTGTAATTTCCTGTTAGGGACAGCAAAGGTTGTACACACCCTCCACTCCTACCCTGCCCTCATTTCCAGCCCTCTTTCCCATACTGTTTTCCTTCCTTTTTTCTTTTTCTTTTTTTTTTTCTAGTAGAAATCTAAGTATACTGAAGGGTCTCCTGGAGACTGAACATTGAGGGCATGAGGGCCATACTGTGATCTGTTCACCACAGTTCTGCACATGAGCCCACTCTCTAGAGAAGTAAATATGTACTCAAACTGCTAACTGTAACCATAATTGGTGACTAGTGGAAGGTTGAACGGAGCGCTAACAACAGCTCATTAAGGGCTGAATAGATGATCTTATGCAATCAGTTGCTCTGTGGCTGTACCCCAGCGTCCCAGCATAGCAGTAGGCCTCCTATTATATAGTCTTTTCATAGCCTGTGCCATTTTCTCTATTGACTTCTGTGATTGCAGATAGCAGAGAGTAGGTACTGTTGTCCAAAATCAGTAGTTTGTTAAATGCAAACTACTGACATTCTTTTGAAACATAGTGCAGACTATTGTACAATATTGTTACTCATTTATTCTGAGTCTGGAATAGACCCCTCTCTGTTTATGGATCACATGTTAAATTACTCTGACAGATGCATTTTAAAAAGCAAGTAAATTTAGTCTTTGCGATTACATGGAACAAAGATGTTGGATGGCTTATCATTAGCTTCTGGTATCATTAACTCACTGGAACTCATATATCCATGAATTTCCCACAGGACTAGAAACTGCCTTGAACTTATTGGGGGTTCAATATCTACTTCTTGAACACTGGTTTGTGCCCCCAAACAACTCCTTTTATTTGTAATTGAGTATGACTATAAAAGTATTATGACCAATGTCTTTTATGTTGTAGCAACAGGTAGAGTTTTTACTTCAAAATATAGAAAAATGAAGGTACATTTTTTTGCATTTTCTTATTCTACTAACTTGAGCTCTTCTTATTAATCATAACTCAGAGGGGGTGAGTAGCAATCATCTATGTGACATTATACGTGTTAATCCAGATCTACAAAGTTACTCCCTATCCCATTTATATGGACACTGATTAAATAATTGGTTTGTATAAAAAATAAATAATCAATGAACCAAACACAATCTCCTGCTGCTTGCTGTTTTTAGTAGCCTCAGAGTACAAATCAAAATGGATACCATTTTTTTAATGGTTAAAAGGTACATACATTTTTGTAGAAGAAAAATATCAAGGATTAGACATGATGAAGGACAAATATTTAAAAATAGCACAAATCTTCAGAATAGTGTTTGAAAGTCTTGATATAGAATTAGGTGAACTCTGGGAATAATTTCTAGGGACAAAAAATATACATTAGTTTCATTCATAGTAAGTGAAGGAAATAAAGAACTAGACTTAGATGAAAATAATAGAATCACTTTTTTTCCTATTGTCATCTGGGTAAAAAAAGGCTTTCAGATTGCAAAAAAATGAAGTTTAAAACATATAGAAATAGCAAAAAACACACCCAACTAATGTAAGTTCAATTGCTCTTAGCCGGCTGGAATATGCTCCAGTGTCTGCAGATAAAATAAATAAAAATTATCTGAGATTTGTGAAAAATCAAGGATAATGAACCAAAAGACTAAAGACGGGAAAAGTAGGCCCTGATTTTTAAAAAAGAGTAAGTGGATGGGTGCTTCAACCGCATAATATAGGGACTGTTGTCAATTCTTGAAAAATATTATGGACCAATTGCTAACCTGATTGTAAAAAAAAAAAAGAAAGTGACCATCACTATAAGTTAGGATGGAGCCACTAAAAATTATGTTATGTCAGACTTAATTGTACTTTCTTAACCATTTTACAAGACTGTTGATTAGGAGAATGGAGTAGCAAGACAGTGGAGAATATATACCATGATACCATTGGTGACAGATGGAGAAAAATGAACAGAATCTTAATAAAGCTGAGTTTACCTAAGAGAAATTCCTTCAGGCATGTTATAGGGATCAATCTTTCTATCAATGAGTTGTATGAGGATATAAAGCATAGAGATGAGGTGTGCAACAGGAATATGAATAAGCATATAATATGTTGAACAGCAGACTTGGAATTTTAAGTTTTCAGGAATTTAGAATAATGATACAAATCTCAGGAAAAAATAGAAATATGTCAAGTTGAGGATTTAGGTATGTGTAAAAAAAGTGACAGTTTACTGCAATTTCAACTCAAATCAATAATCTGACATCGTTATATCAACAATAAAGGGAAACAAATTGTATTAGAATTAAAGGAGACAGTGATCCAACTTGACTCTTCTTTGCCATGAACTCCTAGGACACCTAGTTTGGAAGGACCCTTAAAGGTCATATTGCTCAAATGTTTTTATGATCCATATAACCAACCACTCTTCTGATAGCAGTATTTTGGTCTCTTTAGTATCACAAGAACAGGTCATTTTGTTTTTATTTAGTAAAAATTGTGATACATATTTTCTTTTAGGGCCAAATTGATAGGTTTATAACTTTGACCAAAAAGAACATATATGACTCTCTTCTCTTGAACCACAGGAAAGCCCTAATCTATCTTTCATTTGACAACTCTTTAGATAATTGAGAACAACCTTCATTACCCCTATCAGACAGTATTTCCCTGTGAAATATACAGTATCTTGTCAGCATCTTCTCTTGTGTTAGTATTACCATTTAGTCCTGCAACACATAGATACTGTTCCAACTGGTATACTAGTATTAGTAGTAGAAAGAAAAATGAGAATTTTTCTCCATACTCAAAGAGGCGCTTTGTTTAAAAGGAGACAACAGATATTATTTACATATTTTATCTGCTAAAATCTCTAAAGCCCTTTTTGCTTTTGTAAATAATAACAGCTGCTAAGCCATTGTACTCATACAGATAGTTCAGTTCCAAGTTCAATTTCAAAAGTAATAAATTGCTGCATCAAAAGAAAGAAATGTAAATCTTCAGGTGAGAGAAATAAGGAAGACACTCAAAGCCTGAGGATAACCTGAGTTGATGTCAAGACATGACAAGAGGCATATGATTTATAGGATACTTGTGTGGAGATTTATAGGGTACTTGTGTGGAGTCAGGCTTTATGGTCCAATGTAAATTAGAAGGTAGGAAGAGTCACTACTGAATAAATCTGAAGCTGAAAATAGTCTGCTCTCTGGGAAGAGAAGGCCATAAAACTTCTGCTAACTGACCCCAAAAGCAGCACTAAAGCTAGCCACCTATCCGAGTCATAGTAAAAAAAAAAAAAAAAAATTCTGCTGTGAAATTGAATCCAAGACTACACCAAGTTAAACAATTCTTAATAACAAATAGAGATAATGCAGTAGTCAAAAATGATTATAAATATTTTTAAATGGTTATGATTGCACAGAATAGAAATCATAAGATAAAGGAAGATATTTAGGTAAAAAAGTAACAATGACAATTACTTGAAACAAAAACAACAATCTCTACAAATTAAAAAAATCAATACATAAATTCAACTATAGATTAGACACAGTTGAATGTAGAATTAATGAACTGAAAGTTATATCTGAAAAAAATCACATAAAATGTAGCAAATCAAAATAAAGAAATAATAAACATTAAATACATATTTTAATAAATATTAAATACACAGTATTAATTATTTATGTATTTATTTATGCATTCCATAAAAGGTACAAAGTATAATGGTGTCAATATGAGTAGCCTGTGGTGCCCAGTTGCTTGGTTATGCAACAGTCTAGATAATGCTATGAAGGTATTTTTTTTTAATATAATTAACCTCTCTCTCTCACACTCTCTTGCTCTCTCTCTCTTTTGTGTTCTCATTCTTTCTCTCCTTCTCTTTGTCTCCATATATATGGTCTATTGGTTTTAGTTCTCTGGAGAACCATGATGATACAAAATAAGAATTCCTAAATTGTTCTATTAGGCATCATCAGAAAAAGGAGATAGAGGAAAAAAGAAGGAAGAAACATTCAATGTGATAAAGAACAACAGGTCTTAAGATTCAAATAACAAAAGTTCAAGCAGAATAAACAAAAGTAAATTTACAAAGCCACCTTGTAGTGAAACTAAAGATCACTGAGAAAAAGAGATAATCTTAAAACAAACAAAAGAAAAACAGAATACCTAAAAAGAAACATCAGTTCAATTGAAGGAGACTTATAATTAGCAACAATATAGACTTGAGAACAATGGAGTATTATCTTCAAAGTAATGAAAGAAAATAATAATTTTTCTGCAGTTTTATACCCAACTATACTATTATGCATAATTAGTTCAATTGAGCATGTGTATATTTTGTGTGTGAATATAGATTTTTTAAAACCATTGGCAAACCTAAAACATAGAAAGTTTAAAAGCAAAGCAATTAAAAAATAAACAGGCAAATTTAAATAAAAAAATAGGATGTTGTAATAATGATATATGACAAATCGATTTTCATTAACAGAATAAACTAAACTTGAACTGGAAAGTAACCAAATAAAAACTTTAAATTATATTCAGATATATTTGACCATGTTACCATAAATAATGGCAAATATAAACACAGTAGAAAATTTAATATACCTTCACTTAAAACTTGTAGATGAAAAAGACAAAAAAGTGATAACAGAGAATTTAAACAAGAGAATTTATGAGCTTATGTATGAGCATGTATAGCACAGAGCAACTGGAGAATATATATTTTTTTCAAGTAGGAATGATTTGTTTCAAAATCTGATCACATAAAAAGTTTCAAAAGTAACTGATAAAAATGCAATGACTTCCAACTTCCAAACTTGATATGCTTGAAAACGAAAAAATACATTTAAAATAAATAATGCATCAGAGCAGACTTTATAATGGAAAGTCTAGAATATTTAGACTTCATGAAAACACTATGTATCAAATATTTTAATATGAAGTTGAAGAAATTTTAGAAGGAAATTTTGGCATGCATTATAAATATATTTTTGAATAAAATTGAAAATTGATGAGTTCAATATTGAATTATAAAGTGTAGTAATGAAGGAACAAAGTTAACTTAAATAAGTGAAAGAAAAAATAGACAAGTATCATATTTGTAAAATGAATAATAATATAATAGAGAAACCCAGCAGATTCAAAAGTTTATTTTTTGAAAAGGCTCATAAAATAGAATACCTATATAATAGTTAATCAAGTAAAAAAAGACAAGGCAGAAAAGTTCTTGATAGGCAAACAGTGTCATAATTAAAATATAGAAGAAATTTTAGAGCATAGGGCCTTAAATAAACAACTCAATGCCAACACATTTGACAACATTTGATAAAATGGACTTTCTTAGAACCACAATTAAATGGCAAACTGATCCAAAGTGAAATGAGAAGTTATAATTATTTTTTTACCATTTAAAAAATCATTTTATTCAGTGTGGTCAATAGGAACTCTGCTTGTAAGGAGTTTGCAATTGATTGAAAATAAAAAAAAAAAAAGGCATTACCAGTGCTATCCAATACCCATACTTACATGTTATATCATGTTGGAAAAACAATAAATATATTTTATAGATTATGATTACATAATGTTAAACTTCAGAAGACAAAAGGTCAGGTAGTCATATGACTCCTATCATGAAATAACAGCAGAGGATAGGATGGAAGACACAAACTATATGAAAAGTTGTGATTCACCCATCATGATATAGCAGCCTTAAGGGCTAATATCACCTGCAAGCTGTCTTAATAAAAGAATGACACCTTAATTTGTTATTATTCAGATGAAAGCTAGTGTTTTTATTGTATTGTGAATATCACCCTGTAACAGGCCATTGTCAAACTGGAATATATTCTAAGGAGAATGACTAAGATGATGAGGAAACCTTAAACCATTTCGTGAGTCATGAGCTGTCTGTACTATCTGAAGAGCTAATGTACAGAAGAAGAATTAAATATGTGTCTGGTGATTCCTGAAAAGAAAACCAAGATCAGTGTATGAAAATGATAAATGAGTAGATAGTCCTTTATGTTGGGCTAATATTCCAGCACTCGAACTCATCAGAGCATGGAATGGCTTGTTGCTGGAGATAATGACTTTCTTGATTTTGAAGATGCATGTGTGCACAGACTGGATGGTCACTTAGGGAGGATGTGGCAGAGGGGGCAAAAGCATCAAATCATAGGTTGGACAAGATATCCTTTTGGGTTCACTTGTTTGAACCTAAAAATGATACCTTCTGGGCTTTTTAAAGTGGAACATTACTGGGAAACTGTTTTCACTCACTCATCCCATGCTAATTTATGATTTGTCATAGACAAATATAAACTAAATATCTAGCCACTCTATGAAATTGACAACTATTAAATGTCTGGAATGGATGTATTAACTTTCACAGCAGGAGGAAGGGGACTAAACCTCTACAGTTATTAGTATCGATGCTGTAAATGTTTAAATCCCAAAGAATTAATTCAGTCATAACCAATTCAACTACCACTGTACTTAGTGAGGGTGATCTGCCTCACTGAGGGAATCCAGGTATTAGCGATGGATATTGCAGTGCACTCTCCAGATCCCCTTTACAGGTTGAGGAACTCATGCCCCAGCTGCTGCCAATACTGATGACTATGACTCTCAATTGATTCCTTCTCTGGGAATTACCTTCAACCAAAGACAGCCACTTTCCTGCGTCCTATATTCTCCCTGAGGATAGTCCCGTCCAATGATTGCTTGATAAATTGTATAGAGGCTCTCTGACCTAAAGACTGCACAACTCTAAAAGACCATTTCACATCCAGAGTTTTTACAAGCAAATCTCAGTCTCTGAGACTGTTTTCTGGGGAACCAGACAGCAAACATAGCGTGAGTGCTCAGTGTCTTCAGAAAACATAGTGTGAGTCTTCATTGTCCCTTTTCATGGCATGTGGACTAAGCTGGCTCATGACCACATGAGGATTCCGTGGTGATAGTTTTGCGACAGTCAGTCAGCAGTGTTAAGGAGGACTTAAGATCTAGGACCTAAGACCTTTTCTGTCACGTTCTGTAATTTTACTTGGGGTTTGGGGGAAGAAGTAATAATGAAAATAGCAGCGTGTCATGAAAATGGAGGAGAGGGAGAGGGAAGGTGAAATAGAAGACTGAGAATGTGCTATTTCTTTTTCCAGCTATGATTACATTTTCACTTTTCTTTACTAATGCGCATCTTTCTAGAACATCCCTCCCTCTGTTTCTTCTCCCTCTTCTCCCCAGCCCCTTCTATGCATCTCTCTTCCACCTGCCCAGAAATAGAAGTAGTAGATCACAGTTGAATGGAGTGCAATGAGGAGAGTTCTATTTATAATCAGCAGGTCTGGATATATATCTCAGCTCTGCCACTTACTGTAAATACATTTTCATATAAAATATATATAGTTTCAAATAAACTATAAATAAAATTTCAGTCACCTTGGGAGTCAATGCAGATGAGACATTTTTAGTGGAAATGAGCAGAACTTAAGTCATTGGCTCTAACCCACTGGGCAATGGCATTTTCTTCCTGGATGAAGGGATGCCTTATTGCTTAAGCTAGCTCCAGTGGGTTTTATTTTTATGTCTCCTCCATTCAGGCCAAGGAAAACCCCTTTTAGTTATCAAGTCCCACCCCTATGGAGAAAACTACTGATCATTTATCCTTCTCCCTCTCCTTTTCTTCCTACTCTTTTTTTCCAATAACCTGAATTTCCTTATTTGAGTTGGTTTAAACATTTTCCTCCTCTGTAATTTTACCTTCTTAAAACTATTAGCATTTCAGCAAATGAATCTCAAATACTCATTTTATCTGTATTAGTCAATGTATGCCCTTGAGCAGATGCATCTTCTGGAAAAAACTTCATGAATGTTTATTTTGCTATAAGTTGATCACCACCTGTTACCCTAAAATCTCAATGTTGTTGCATTTTGCTGCTGTCATATAAAAAGTATGAACTACATTTTTCACCTTCTTAATTTATTTTAGCTGATCAAGAGCTTCAGATGGATTGCTGACTATTAGTTTGTCAAACTGCTTAACTACTTTATATTTTTCTAAGATGATCCAGTCATTCTGGCCAATTCAGAACAAGATTAATCTTCCACTACTGTCACTTGAGTATATAATCTCATCACGTTTAAATAATTGTAATCATGAAAAGAAATTTGGTTAATGGTTTGATTTACCGTACAAAAAACAATCATGTGATTGTCTATTCGCCTCTCTGTTAAATGTGGCCCCAGAAACAAAATCAAATCTGGGTTCTCTGGAATCAAAGATTAATTTTAGAAACACTGTCACCTGGTGGTATATTAGAGCTATTGCACTTGGCTTTTCCTCAAGTTTTTTCTACGTCCATGTCTGGAGGAGAAAGGAATCAATGTCTAAGAAATTATACAGCACATTTTCATTTACTAAGTGTTGTTCAGAGTTAGAACTACCCAAACCCTTTCTATTGTGCCATAAGACTGTAAGATTCTAGGGCTTAAGACTGCTTCTCATGTATCTTTTAGGGAGCATTTGTGTCTCCCCATTAGTGTCTTTTATCACATGAATTTGTAACTTGCAAAAACTTGGAGGAATCTTGGTAACATTTTGGACTGATAAAACTATTTCTCTGCATTATTGTGCTCCATTGCTAGTTTGTGAAATGTAGGCCATACATTCTATAAGAACCACAGGCAAGATACTGTAGCTCCATAGAAAGCTCTGTCTGCAGGGACAATGCTTCCCTCTCTACACTGAAATGACTCATAGAACGCCTGCCTACCAGAGAACAGAAAGCAGTTTGTTGTCTCTTGCTACATCGTTCCCATACCCCCAAAGCTGGAATCATGAGAAACATTATAGTTCTAAAAATAAGTTCCATATGTGCTGCAATAAGGAGAAAAATAAAGGCCCATAGGTTGATAATGAATGGCTTAAGCAATACAGCTGTGAAATAAATCTGCAGCATCTATTTGGCAATTAACTAGCTCATTAGATCAGGGAAGATGGCAAGTCCAGATGTTTTAGACCACTGTGTCTGCTTTGGGGTGAAGAGAACAGTTGAAATTTTGAAGACAGTCTTTACCTTATGCTGTGAGATTTGGTTATGTTAGTAAAACTAGTCATTTGCAATCTTCACTGATGTCCCGATGAAGAATTCCACATTGGCCTCGGAACCCCTCGGTTCATTAGTTGATGAAGATTCATGACTAGTGTCAGGACTGAATATTTTTAGGCTTGAATGCTTCTGATCAAAACAAGTTTAAATGTAAACAGTCATTCTTTCAAAACTGGGGCCATGCTTGTCATGGTGCATAATAATTGCCCTTTTGTGAGAATTTACTTGGTAAAAGTTATGATACAACTTTCTTTAAATCTTCAGGTCTGAAAGTAAAAAAAGTCTCTGCTACTTTCCACAGCAGAAGCCTGTGAGAAGATTCCTCACAGGGCAAGTTTTGTTTTGTTTTTGTTTTTTCCACTCTTTAAAGACACTCCTGGCCAGGAGCAGTGGCTCACAGTTGTAAACCTAGCACTTTGGGAGGTTGAGGTGGGAGGATTGCTTGAGCCCAGGAGTTTGAGACAAACCTGGGCAACATTGCAAGACCTCATTTCTACAAAAAATAAAAAAATTAGTTGGACATGGTGGACATGCCTGTAATCCCAGCTACTTGGAGGGCTGAGGTGGGAAGATTGCTTGAGCCCAGGAGGTAGAGGCAGTGGTGAGCCATGAGTATGCCATTGCACTCCAGCCTGGGTGACAGAGTGAGACTCTGACTGAATTTAAGAAAAGACCCTCTTGATAATGCATATTATATATATAAAATACATATACATGTATATGTGTGCATGTAATATTGTACATATTATATATTATACATATTCTACACATATACATATATTTGTAAAATTTATACATACATGTTATCTATAATGTATAGATACATATTATATATTATATACATTTTATATATGTATTATATATTATATAGTGTATATAATGCATATATAACATGTACACAATACTTAATGTATACTTTTAGTTGACAGTGCAAATATTTGGATTACTGTCATGGTCAGGATAGTTTTTGGTGGATTCTCACTGAAAGTGAATGTATACTTTTAGTTGAAAGTGCAAATATTTGGATTACTGTCATGGTCAGGATACTTTTTGGTGGATTCTCACTGAAAGTGATTCAACAACAGACACTTCTCAGAAGAAGATATACGGGGAGCCAACAGACACATGAAAAAGTGTTCAGCCTCACTCATCATCAGAGAAATGCAAATCAAAACCACGTTGAGATACCACCTAACCCCAGTAAGAATGAACATCATTAATAAAACAAACAACAGATGCTGGCGAGGATGTGGAGAAAAGGAACACTTCTACACTGCTGGTGGGAATGCAAACTAGTGCAACCTCTTTGAAAGACAGTGTGGTGATTTCTGAAAGAATTAGAAATTGACCTTCCATATGACCCAGCAGTTCCCCTATTGGGAATAATATACCTGGAGGAACTCAAATCATTCTACAAAAAAGATACCTGCACACATCTGTTTGTTGCAACTCTATTCACAGTAGTAAAAACATGGAGCCAATCATGTTGACCATCAAAGCTGGACTGGATAAAGAAAATGTGGTACATATACACAATGGAATATTATGCAGCCATAAAGAAGGACAAATATATGAACTTTGCAGCAGCTTGGATGGATTTGAAGTCGATCATGCTCAGTGATCTATCACAGAAACAAAGAACAGAGTATCATATGTTCTCACTCATAAGTGGACCTTCAACAAGTATAATATTATAAGAAAGCATTTGACAGTAATGGGAAACTGTCAGGAGAGGGGCGGTGGAATTGGCAGTTGAGGGAAACTGCTAGGGGAGGAAGGGGCATACCTCCTTAACAATGGTACCTGCATAATCAATGTTTGTATACCTAACTCTGAATTGTAGGGTTTGTAATTAAAAATCTTTATAATAAAAAATAAAAAGAAAAAAAGAAAAGAAAATAATTCAACGGCAACCATAAACAAATTGCCTTGGCTGCCGCCTGCCTACAAACTCACCAATCTTAACCCAAGCCAAAATGAAAAGGAAATAAAAAAGGCAATTATTTAAGTTAAGACTTCAGTAGCTAGAGCCATTACTCTCTAGCACATTTCTTTGGCAATGCATGAAATTAAATAAAATAAAAAATAAGAACCTATTGATTTTTCTATAAATTAATGGCATTCGTCTGGGAGTGTTTTGTCTTCTCTTTGTGAGTGATCCCTACTCGTTGGTGCACCTCCTGCCACTTCCAGGACACTGTGTCACTCCTGGAGCCCAAGCAA
This sequence comes from Carlito syrichta, assembly GCF_000164805.1. Classification (NCBI taxonomy): domain Eukaryota; kingdom Metazoa; phylum Chordata; class Mammalia; order Primates; family Tarsiidae; genus Carlito; species Carlito syrichta. The sequence goes on from NW_007253042.1 coordinate 738,528, forward strand.
GGTTCTAGGTTCTTCTCTGACAACAGTACCTAAGGAAGGTACTGTCCTCACTGCTGAGCAGTTATATCTTTTAGAAACAACCAGTTCCATCAGTTTTTAGAAAATTCCTGAAGGTAAATTAACTTTTGCCTACTTATAAAAATTTCTTTTATTTCCCCAGTATTACTTGAAACACTAGGTTGATGCCAAATGTTATGACTGGGAAATAAAAACCCACAATTGACAGAGGGAAAAACATTTGAGCACGGAATTATGATTCATTTATCTTTGTATTTACCACAACTGGCACAGAATAGGAGCTAACCGAATGTTTGTTGAATGACTGTAAGCCATATAATCTGTAGGTGTGGGACATAATAATTATTTGAGAGTCCTGTTGGAATAATTTGATCTTCTACAACTTTGCTGTTAAAAGTGTGGTTCTTGGTTGGTACTTAAGAACTTGTGAGAAATATGGAATCTCAAGGCCTACCACTGGCGTATTATACTAGAATCTGCTTTTTAACAAGATCCCCAGGTGATTTGTATTGGAGAAATACTGCTTCTTTATAAGTCCTATTCCTTTATTAGGATGTTCAGACTTTGTTTTCCTAAGCTCTTGTTCTATAAGTGGCTTTTTTTGATTTTCTGTTATTCCTATAGGATCCTTAATTGAAAAGGGCAGAGAGAACCTGTCTATATTCCTTGCCAATAGACAAAAACATATCCCTCTCCCCTTTTCGTTGATATTCATCATCCTTTGTAAGGGCATCATTATCTAGGTTAATATCAGCCTGATCTTCTCTAACACAAAGCACAGTGGTCTCATCTCTAGAATACAAAATACCTTATTTTATAAGTGTTCAAGATTTATCTGTCCCGATTCAAACTCTACTGAAGATCAATCAATAATTTCAGAATAAATTGATTAGCTGAGGCAGCCATAAAAAAATCAGTTTAATCTTGGCAATATGTTTTCAGCATGAAATATTGTATTTGACTATTTTTCAACAGATGTATATGGTATGTGTAAATTCATTGGAAGAATAAAGTGAAAAGTACCTAGTGTTGGTAGTTTCTTAATGTCCATGTCACTAGCCAAACTTTTATACTTTTGGTTAGTCTTAGCATTAATGTCATTACCAAATCAAATGTTTATTGCTTGTTAAAAAAAAAAGCACTCTCAGTAGAGTTTATTTACTTACATTGAAAAGCTGTAAATAGGTGTAGTTAGCTGAATGATGACCCTCCTCCCAAGATGTCCACCTGAAACTTCAAAATGTAATCTTACTTGGAACAAGGACCATTGGTGATGCAATTGAGATAGAGATCTCAAAATGAGATCATACTGGATTAGAGTAGGCCTAATTCAGCCTCCATGACAAGTGTCCCTGTAAGGGAAAGAAAAAGAAAATAGAGAGAGATACTGGGAACAAAGCCATGAGAAGAAGTTAATAGAGGTTGGAGTCCCGTGTCTCTAACAGAGAGTACCAAAGATTGAAAGCAGCTGTCAGAAGCCAGAAGAGGCAAGGAAAGATTATCCACTAAAACCTCTGGAACCTTGCTAACATCTTGATTTGGGACTCGTGGCCTCCAGATTTTTCATAAAATACATTTCTATTGCTTTAGCCATCAAGATTATGATAATTTGTTACCTCAACTCCTAAGAAACTAATATAATGAGCTAAATAAACCCACTGTTTGGTAGTGTATTGACTGAATGAGTGATTTTGACATTATAATGTCTTTACTTGACATTATAATGTGCTTTCCTGACTTCATATATTATCTTCCTATCCCGTTTCTGCAAGTGTAGAGAAACATACATATGCATAGAAGGCAAGACACCCGCACACATGGATGAAGAGAGAGTAAAAAATAAAAAGTGGACAAGAAGAAATGATACTACTTAAAATGAGAAAATTGGAAGAAAAGAGAAAAGCATAGTAAAAATTGTAAAGCAACTTTTGAAAATGGAAAGAGAGAAGTTTAAAGGAATCAAAGATCTGGAATAGATGTGTTTATAAAAACCGTCACCTTTGGTTTATGATATGTCCAATACATAACTAAATTAATGTATTTAGTTTAATAATCACAGTTTAACCAAGCGACTTTGAAGTCTTTAGAGTTATAGCATTTTGTTCTGTTGTTATACCTGGATTGACTTCTGTATGTATGTGTAAGGGTGGGGGGATGCCTGTGTGACTGAGAGAAAATTGAAAGTATACTCGTATCTTCTAGAATGCCTCCGCTTCACTCTTCTACAATCAAAATGTAGGTAGGGAAGTAGCCATTGGTCCGGTTGAATGAATATCTGTATGGTTTGTTCTATACATGCTCCAATTCCTTGCCAAAGCTGTGTGATCCAGCAGGGTATTAAAATTACTGATATATTAGATGTGTGAAAGAAATGGGTGGTTTTCAAATAGTTTACTTCATCTGTGTCACTAATGTGGATTTTGCCACCTTGTAGCCTCACAAGTCAATATCCAAATTTAATGACAAACTTATTCAAAAACATAACTCATTAAGCTTTAGTGCTACTTAAGACAAGGACCTTGCTTGTGTGAGGCCATCAAGTATGGGTATTGACTCTCTAGGACATTTTTAAGGCTATTTATATCACAATAAAGGTGCTTTATTAGCCTCATCAATCAAGAAAGTGCAAATATCACCCTGGAATCAGTCTGCCTGAACCTGTGGAACAGAGAAAGATGAGAAATTATGGGATACATTATCTTCAATCTCATTTGAAACTTCCTAATCGAAACAACGGACAAGCGCAGTTTATTGCTTATAAAATAAATGAAGGAGGTACTACTAATGTAATAATGAAAGTTTAGGCTTCTGATTGTTTTTTCCCTACTTGACAGAGAGTTGGTGGTCAGCCAGCAGTGATTCCTGGTTTCCATAGTTAGTGACACAATGCATCTGTCATTTGACCAAGATGAATGTACTGGTCAGGCAATAGGGCTGTACCCAGCTTGTAGCAGAGGCCCAGACTAGTAGTTCCTGTCATCTGCAACTTGGCAAGTAATACTGTATTTCACCAGGTCATGGAAATGCTGTTCCATAGTAGCTAACAGTTCAGTCTCCAAAGTCAGACAAGGCAGGGTTCAAATTCCATCTGACCTGTTTGAGCTGAAGTTTTCTTATCTGAATCACACAGGATCTACGCTGCAGTACTGTTGTGAGAATGAACATAGACAATGCCTTGTGCATAGAAAGTGCTCAATGAATGCCGTCTATTAATGTTATTAATTTTGACAGGCTTTCACTTCTAGTTGGGTATCTAGGAATGACATGAAAAAATACATTGATGGTGATGTCTGTTAGATTAAGAACACTGATTTTAGTGTTAGAGTTAGATTTGAATCCTAGTTTTGCCACTTATGAGTTGTGAGTACTTGAGTAATAAATTTACTTTCCCTGAGTTTTAGTTCCATAAATGATTATGAACATAATAAAGCCACCCCCTCAAAGTTGTTGTGACGACCAAATGGAAAATTCATTTTGGTAATGTATGTTGAGTGCTTTCTATATGCCTGTAGTGCCTCTCACATTATGAACAGTCCATCAATAATATTCTTATACAATTATTGAGAGCCTAGCAAAATTTTAGAAAGAAATGTCAATATGCGTTCCCAGAGAATTATTAATTTCATAGATTTTATGCATTTATTCAGCAAATATTTATTGAGTACCTTCTATAGCTAGACACTGGGGATATAGGGCAGAGCTAAGATAAGTTCTCTGTTCATGGATCTTATGATCTTAGTGGGGAAGAGAGGCATGTACTGTTCTAAAGTAATGAAAAGAGGGTGATGTGAAGGAGAGTAATTGGTAGATGGGAAAAAGCTATGTGGTCAGCGCAGGTTCCTGTGATTTGAACTAGGAAAAAAGAAACAATGCAAATTTTGAGGAAGGAGGTGGATGAACACACAAAACAAGTACAAAGTCTCCGACGCAGAAACAAGCCTAGAGCATGATGAGAAATGGATGGATTGGCAGAATGTGAGGTCTAAGAGTTAGTTAGAGACAAGGTCATATAAGGGTTGTGTAGATTATAATAAGAGTTTGGATTTTATTCTGAGTGCACCGGATAGCCATTGGAAGATGTTTGGAGCTGATGACGATTGGTGCCACACAGTATGGTTTCTTTTTTTAAAAAAAGGTAATTCTGACTGCTGAGAAGAAAAAGGATGGTGAGAGCTTATACAAGGGAGGTAGTAGTAGAGATGAAGGGAAGTGGTTGGGCTGGATAGGCATGGAATATAGTTTGGTTGCTCATGTGCTGATGAATTTCATAAAGAGAAGAAGATTCGATTATGACTTGAAAGTAGTTTATTTAAGAAAATGTTTATCTTTTTAAAGCAATATTGACTTCTATTTTATTCAACTTGGACCAAATCAATCCAAATCAAACCCAGCCTTTTATTCAAGGTAATGTCTGGCTTATTCAGATCATGTTCTGGCTCATTACAAGACTAATCCTCCTATCCAGTTTTTTCAAAAGACCGCTAAGAGCATGGAAGAATTTGTAACAGAAAGAAGAGGTAGGAATGCTCTAATTGGGAAGGAAATCTCATCTTGGATACCATGTATTGAATTTCACCATGTGGTAGATACTATGCTCTGGCTTTATTTAAATTATGTCATTTAGGTTATTCAAAAGTGCTATTAAGTGAAATATAAACGTTAACAAAATAGAATTTTGACTATTTTAATCAAAGTGTATCAGAGATCACTACATCAATGCCTAGGTACGTGGTCCATCATATATGTTGAATTAATTTACTAGATAGGTATTATTTCCTCAATTTAAATGTGAAAAGAGACCCACTGAGCTTAAACAAACTACTCAGAGTTTCATAGGTTGTGTGACTGAGGCTGAATCTGAATTCATTTTCTATACTGCCTGCAGCTGATTGGACAAGAAGGCAAGTACTAATCTTTCAAATCTTCATTCAGAGGCTTCCTGTTATGAAAATATCAGTGCCTCATTCAAACAGAGAAGAGGCTTGGCTGTCACAAAACTTTGGTTTAGTGAACTGAGAAACTATTTATAACTAAGATTTCATTCTATTTTGTCAAACTTCCTTGTGATACATTTATAACACCATGGAAGGGGTGGAGGAGATGCTGTAGAGGAATAGGGAATAGATTGATAGGGAGGGTTGAAGGTTTTCTTAGGTGAACATTACAGGGTAATTCAAGTACATATATTTTAGGAGATATACATCCTAATACCAGCACGAACTATGAAATCATTCACTGAATCATACCAAAGCATTTATTATTATTGACTTATTTTCTAGTTATTCCAGTTAAAGAGAAATAAAAGTGCTAAACTGTTGTAAGAGATGTAACGGAGAGGACTAAAAGAAGAAAGGAGAGAAGAAGAAAAATGGGGCATTGGTAGAGAAACAAAATGAGAGACTATTGCCTGAGTCTATCCTCCTCTTCAAAATATGTGGACTTTTTACTCATGAGAAGTTCATGAGAAACACATTATGCACTAGGTTGTGTTCTTTATTTGTGCTCAAGTTCTTATAGTACCTATTTCATGAGGAAAGATGAACTACCATGTCTCATTACAAATAATCCATCAGGTGTGGAACAGCAAGATGAAGGCAGCCTGACCGTTTGCATTTGCTTCATCCCACTCCTTATTGCCAAGTGGTGCTGGTTAAGGCTTATCACAGCTACTGAGTATCTTCTGGGGAAAGATATGTGTGTCCAGGCTAAAGATGCTTGTCTTTCAAGGCCCCAAGGGACATTACTTCAGAGCCATTTGGTCTATTTTTTTTATTGGATAGTTCTGTAGTTTCCTTGTTATTGTTGTTGAACAACACAATATTAGAAAAGTGGTTCTCTGTATATAAGCAACAGTTGGACTTAAAAATCTGGGAAACTACTGGCATAGAATTCAGTCTCTATCTGTTTGGTGCTGTTTGTAGGGTGAGTTTACCATGAATGACTTTTTGGTTACAAGACACAAACAGAAAATCTGACTTAAACTGGTCTAAGAAATGAGGAAGGTTATTGGTTCATATAAGTTAAAAAAAAGAGAGAGAGAGAAGAGCTATCTACAAATGTAGGTTGACTGCATTCTCTATGCCTTGCTTTCCTTGCTTCCTTATTGACTTTATTCCCAGATAGACTCTCTGGATATGGTCAAAACCCTGCCACACAGCAGCTCTAGTACTTGTGTCCTTTGAACTTTAAATTTTTAGGGGAGGAACAAGATCTTTTTTCCAAAAGTCAGTAAAAGTCCCATACCATCTCATTTTATTTCACTGACTGATTGGGTCACATGCCTATCTCTAACTCAGTTTAGACCCTGGTGCCATCCCTGAAGTCAGCAAGTCATTCTTAGCCAACCAAAAAGACTGAGAGTGATGTAAGTGTGGATCCTTAAAAGGTTGTTACCTAAAGCAAAGTGAGTGAATCCTGAGTGGCTAAGGAACATTCATCAGAGCAAGACTAAGGAAAGAAGTAGAAGAATTTGGAGGGAGAAGAGAGGGAGAGAAGGGAAAAAGGGAGAAAATTTTCTATAGAGACATGATCTCTAACTAGGAATATATTTAGAATTTCTTGCTAGGTGAGAGTTGTTTTTTTTTTTTTTTCCTTTCTGTGGAAGAACCTGTAACTATACTTTATATGTATATATAAAACTATGTTTTCTATACTTTATTTAAAAATTATCTTGACAAAATGCTTAAAGAGAGGGACAGCAAGAATAAAAAGTAAGAATAAGACCATATTATTTCATTACCATAAAAAATATGCCCCTTTTCAAATTTTATTTCTAATACATCCATTCAATGATGTAGAGAAAAATTACAAGTCTCTCTCTTTGCAGCTCTGAGGGAGGCCTTCTCACTTATAAATGGAGACTAAAAATGTGTTCACATGGAAGCAGACTGTGGCATGATATAGACAATGGAGACTCCGAAAGATAGGAAAGGTGGGAGAGGGATGGATGATGAGAAATTACTTCAGTGAGTACAGTGTACTCAGTGATGAATACACTAAAAGCCCAGACTTCACCACTATTCAATATATCAATATAAGAAAATTACACTTGTACCCCATAAGTTTACAGGTAAATAAAAAATAAATAAATAAAAATGGCAACATTTATGGTTCATTTTTTGGGTTGAATACTTTTTTTTCTAATCAGAAATTAGATGTCTGATCGATGTTTGAAAGGACAAATCATCTGTAAGAACTTTTGCTACCTATATTTGTACATTTACAGTTGAGATTTAATCAACCTAAGCTTTCTATTCATATGCTTATAACCTTGGCCTTTGTATACTAAACCACCCACCAGCATGTGGGACTCTTTAATTAGCCAAATGACCTTCCAAAGGATTCCAGGGGACATAGACAGACAATTTTGTAAATAAGGGATACAGGTAATGAGGAAGAGAGGGAGGACAGTGGCAGATGTATGAAGCAGAGGGAAAGAGAAAGTCAACTAAGTAGGGCAGCCATGAAATGGGATAGAAAGCATAGTTTTCAGCACAGTTACACAGAATATTTATGTCCTTAAAATACTGTCCTTAAAACTTCTGAGAGTATTCCCTCATATTCCTGATAAAGCTTGTCATCTTTGTATTTGGACTGCAATGAAAGGATACTGAGCTGATGTTTCTGGAGTTGGTATCTAGAATACAGTAAACATTAAAAGTAAGACTGATAACTCAGGCCTTCTAATTACCCTCCAGATGAACACCTGGAATCCAGAGTCCAGTGCATCTCTCAAATCTTTACTTTCCACTGGGCTGAACTCCAGAAAGAGATGGCACACCCCTTCAGGGCTGGATGCATCCCCAAGGCTATTCAGGCAGAACAAGTAGCATTTCCATGGAAACACTGCATATGCTTATAAGTGCACATACCCACCTGGCATTCTCTCTTCCAGTGACCAAGCCAAATGAGGTAATTTGTGCTATGGCTACTGGAAGCAGGGCTTGCTTCATTAACACCCTATCTCACTAGCAGGATTATAGGGAAAGCGGTATTCATTTCCTTTAGGGCAAGTGCTTTTCTACTGGGTCCTTGCCAAAGGTCACACTGACAATGTTTTGAGACAAGCTGGGCCATACCCTTCACATAACTGCTGTGTGTTTTGTGGCCAGAGTTCCTTTTGGTAAATAAAATCTAATATAGCAGAGACCTACTTACCTTGGGACAGGGGGATGCTATTTACCCAAGGTAGGAAATTGGCAGTATATTATCAGAGGGTATTTTCTGAGCAAATATTTAATCAGAACCTCTCCTATTTGTCTTTTTTGGCCTGAGGATGTTCTATGAAGTGCAGTGCAGTACCACTCTAATGTTCATGATTTACTCAGAGCTTTGCCAAAAGCTGTTGTGTATGCAAAAGAAAGTTCAGTATTTCTAATTATATTGTGTACCTAGTCTATTATCTGACAGTCCTCTATATTGTCAAATAAATTTGTATCAACACTTCCCATTGTCAAATATCAAAGTCTTGTGACTTCACATTTTGTTAAGTTTTTCAAAGGGTATTGTGAATGTAATATAAATATAATCACATATATTTACACATTTTTGTCATTCCATGCACATCTATGAACCCACATACACATTTATGAACCCACTAAATCCAGTCTATTTTTTATTTTATATTTTCATTAACTGAGCATATATTTTTGATAAATACCCAGAAATGTTGTCACATTGTTGAATGGTTTTTAGTTAATTAAGTGATATATTAACGTCATTGAGCAAAAATATTAAAGATATTATTTTATTGCTTTTTTTCTTTGTAGAGACCACATGAAAGTGAGGATTAAAATTTTCCTTCTTTTCCTACATTGAATCCTTATTTTACTTCTTAATCTTAGCTGAAGAAGTACATTGGATCTTTTCTCTAAGTTGCTTATCAATTAGTGGGAAAAGGGCTTTACACAGTTGTAATGATAAAACACAAACCTCAAATACAGTGACAATGCTCGCTTGAATGATGTTGTTCTTTGGAATACTGAAGGGGTGTCCCAACATGCAATCCAAGCAAGTGACGGCGCAGCTGTCCCCTGGATTTTGTCCATTATATAAAGTGATGCATACCACAATGCAATCATTGGAGCCATGACCATGTGAATTTGCTTTGAGAGTGAATAATATGAACAAATCCAGTTAACCTCTCACCCATGGATGTGATATGGGAGTGTGTGTGATTGCAAAGCATAAATAGGAGAAACTGCTGTACCAACTTCCAAGAATATCATTTAGTTAGGGAAAGTATGGCTTTTGGAGTCAGAAACTCAGATGTTTAAATACAATTCCTACTTCTGTCCAGCTATCTTCTCTGAGCATCTTCTTCTTCTTTTTTTTTTTTTTGTGGGAGGGAGAACTAAATGAAGAGATGTCTATAAAAAGGATAGATCACCGTAGTTGTTCAACCAGTGTGACTGTTCTTCAACAACAGTGTTATGCTCTTGCTAGGACAACAATTCTATCTTTACCCTCAGTATCCCCTGAACTTAGGACATTTTCTGAGACATGGAAACTAGTCCATAAGTGTTGCTTGAATGAATAAGAGTGAATGTTAAAATGTGACAATTATAGCCAATCATACGAGAGATTCAAATGAAAAAACTGAAGCACACCAATACAAATACTCCAAAGGCCTGGATCAGTTCATTTGACCCAGTTGTGATAGTGAAGACAAAACTAATACTTGAAATACCTCATAAACAATTGACAGTGAAGATTTGAAAGCTTCAATTAGAGTTGCTAAGTGATGTGGTGAATGCACACACATGTTTATTGCAGTATTATTCTCAATAGCAAAAATATGGAACCGACTGTGCTGCCCATTGAAAGGGGCCTGGAAAAAAAATTGTGGTACATATACATGATGGAATATCACACAACCACAAAGAAGGACAAAACTATGAACCTCACAGCAACTTGGATGGTCTTAGAGTCTATAAAACTGGGTGATCTATCACAGAAACAAAGAACTGAGTATCACATGTTCTCATAAGCGAATCTTGAACAACTATTGTAATACTACAAGAAAAGGATTGGTAGTAGTGGGAAACCATCAGAGGATGGGAGGGGGATTGGCAGTAATGGGAATCTGCCCGGAGGGGCACACCTCATCAACAAGGGTACCTGCATAATGAACATTTGTATACTTAACCCTGAATTGTACCCCACATCTTTAAAATAAAAAATTTAAAGTAAAAAAAAAAAATCGTGGTTTTAGGGGAAATGTATGTTGCTTAAAATTGAATCAGCTCTCCTAATGAATAAAAAGCAGAATTAGAGAAATGTCCCATTTTAAAAAATATGTCTCCATTATAAAGAAAGGAAAGTCAAACGGTTCCATACTATTTGCCTCATAAGCCAATATCTCTATAAGAAACATCTACAAGCATTAAAAGAAAACATTTGCCTACTCAGCTTTTAGCCTTTCTAGAGACACTAATCCACTTTGAGAAAAGGTATGTTTAAAAGGAACTTTCTCAGCTTTTATTTTTAAATGTATTTTTGTACTTGTGAAATTGCACATCTCCTGAAAATGATTTAAAACTTGCAAATGTACTCTGATAGTATTAATTTGAACATGTGTTTCTTTTTTTTTTTTCCTACCTTTCTCTCGCCTGGTAGGTATTCTTGCACTGCAGTCAAAGTCTCTTTACTGCATTAAAGAAAGAACATTAATTGATTCCTACTATTTAACAAAGGTGGGTCCTATAGTTGCAAAGGGGATAGGAAGCGTCAGTCCATGTATTTTGACCAAGGCACATATGTGTCACTTGGATGATGTTGTCAGTATCCACAGAAAATTTTCAAAATAATCAGTGCAGCCACAACATAATTGAGAGTATAAACCTAACTTTCTTGACTTGTTGGTATCCACATGAATTGAACTTTCATATGAAAAATTAAATAATAAAATCCTATATAGTTTACATCTTATTAGTACATAATTCCTAGCAAATCCTGGAGATGCTTACCATATCATTTTGGTTCTTCCCTGTAAATAAGCCACCTTACACCAATCAAGGTATCTGAAAATTTTACAGAAATAAATAAAATCTGAATCTGCAATTCTTAGTCTAGACAGATTTCTATTTCACAAAATGCCTTAAGTATTTTCACAACAAGAAAGCGTAAGGAACCAGACAAATATCATGTGTAAGTACTAGAATTTACTGACCTTCTCCCTTCATCTCCCCAGCTAGATTCTTAACCCCTTAAGGGATAGATCAAAACTCTATATAAATCTGTACATACTCAGCATAATATTCTGACTCTGGACTTAGATGTTTAACAAATAAAAATGAAGAACATAATCCATGGTAGTATTTTCTATCATTCATTAGGTTTTGAACCGACCTTCCCTATGTCTGAGAGAAATTTTCCATAGTCTTTGGGCATATCCTATTGATAGTGCTCTTGAGAGGAGCTTGTCTTCTGGCGTATCTGCTCCTATATACCTTCAACTCTTATCTGTTTCATTGTGGCAGTTAGGGTGACCATGACTCATGCTGATGTGGCTGAGAGTCAGGCTGAGTTTACACTTTGCCAGACAGAAAATTCAGTCTGACATCCAGATGTGTTAAATGCTTGTTTGACCTTCCCTGTTTGCTCATGTTTTTTGTTTTTGTTTTTTTCCATGTCGACAAAAGTTTAGAAGCTTTGGATCAATATATTTGGAGTCTAAAACCATGTTTATTACCACCTCCCATAGAAAAAGCCACTCCCCTCATCCTTGAGAAGTACAGACAAATCCTGTCTATAAATCGATATAAAATGCTGCAGCATGGAAGTAAAGACTCGAAGTTCAGATTTTATCATCTACATTTTTTTTCACAGTGGCATATTTCTTAGTGTGTGAAGGAATATTATTTACCATGAAAGAGCAAAGATCCCAGGCACAAACACAGATCCTAATTCCCTAACCCATACTATCTTTTCTCTTTTGGTTACCAATTATAAATCATTTCCATTTTTCATTGTTGCCAGGAAAAATACCATCAAGTACATTCTGCTGAGTTGTTTTCTCTTTCTCAATTTATTTATTGATTGAACTGCCCTAGTTTATAAAGTCCATTATGAGTAGTGGATTGAAAGTAAATTCAGAACAAAATTTCTTAGAACTAGTGTACAAAATGTTCTTCTATTTTATTGTTTATCCCACTGAAATAGGGCAGCAGATGAATGCAATTTGTGGATAACTAATTCCTGTTGAACTTAGGACAGCAAAGTTGAAGGAAATCAAAAAGGGTTGAGAGAGTGGTGGAAAAGGGGAAAAGATAATCAATGTAACAACTGGGAATAAATGTAGGAGACTGACACTGGATGAAACCCTCTCTACCAGGAAAGAAGGATAGCAAGAGACGAACCAAGAAAAGATAAAGAAATTTGCTGGGGGCGGGGGGGGGGGGGGGGGAGGAGACAGAAAAGCAGCAGGGGAAAAACTGGTACAAATAATTACAACAGGAAAGGGAGAAAAGTAGAGAAAGAGGAAGCAACAAAATATCCCAAAAGAGACTCTTGATTGTTGTTGGGAAAAAATAAGCACAAAACAGATGAAGCCTTATTTTGTTCTTGTTAAAATTTCGTTGTATGATGGCATTTCAGAGCTGGCTTTAGATAGGGAAATGAGTTTGTCACTGTCTTGTTCCCTGTAATAGAAGCCATTCTCTGCTTTCAAGTGGGGAGGGAGACAACAGGGCTGGGCAACCACACACAATGGGAGCACATCAGGCCAAGGCAGCAGTCCCTGGGAAATAAAGGGCCCTCAAGTGCTGTAGAGAGGAATCTTTTTTCTAACTTTCTCCCTTCAGAACCCTAGATCTCAGCACCCTTCCAGACACTGCTTTCTGATTTGTCCATCCCAACTCAGCAAAAGCCAGTCGTTCTTAGCTTTGCAAGATTAGGGGTGAAGTCTTCAAATGAAAACAATAAACTTTTGCTTGTGTAAAATGAATATTTTTATAAAACCTTCAAGTATTTATGACCCCAATTGTTTTCTTCTTTGAGTATGTGTGTTACAATGTCTGTCTATAGCAATCTGACTGCTTCATTTCTTTAACTCGTTCTTAATTCCACGTATTCTGCAGTTTTAAAGTTTAATGGAGAATATTTTTTCCCACTTTTTTTTGCATTTTCATTTTGTGTTTTCAAATCTCTCCTGGCCAGAAACGTTTTCCCAACTGTAATTTACTTTTATAAATATGGTTGGTGGTAAAATCAGTCTCGAAAATGTTTTCAAAGTTATTTACATTTTAATGAATTTAAAATGCTTAAATGCTAAGGATATATATTTAGATTTAGTTTCTCCCAAATGACTTAATGCAAATAAACTTTTCAAGATTTGAGACAAAGACCACATGCTGTATACTTATCCAAAGATTGGATCAGTCTAAGACAAGAATGCAATATTGTGGTATGACTCGAACAATTCAGAGTCCACAGAGTGAGAAGCAATGATGTCTTAGATTCTCTGAGTATGTAAGAGTGGTAGATCTTCTATTCAAACTGAGAAAATTTCAGTGAGTGAGGATTTTTACAATTTTTTTGGACCTTTCTCTGTCCATGTTTCTCTGGTACTTCTCATTTTTGCACATCAGTGGGCATATGAAAAGAATGTCATACTTGTTGCTCTTATGCCTGGTGGGCCAGACATGGAAGATGTTAAGAAAGTTCTTGCCCCAAAACTGTATCCATATAGCTCCTGGGTGAGATGTTTTTCTCCAAATCATACCTTGGTAGTAAATAAGGTTTATGTCCCCTTGTTCCAGAATACTATTGCTATAGTTCCTTAGTGAATAGGTCTTTTATCCAAATCATACCTTATTATCTGGAACTCAGTTAATTAAATCATCTCAATATTTATGGGGTTATTGTACAGCATCAAAGCCAAGGCACTTAGAATATACTCCAAAGAGGGGTTGTAGAAAATGTATTAATATATTCTGTGTTAACAAAATCTTAAGGTAATGTTTTTTTTTCCTTCAAGTTCAACCATATCAAACCTAATTTCATGGATATACTTATTCATTTAAAATAAAAATATCCAAAGAAACACTTTTGACTCATAATAGTTTTAATGAAAGAAATAAAAGAAAGAGTGCAGTAATTAAAGCAGAATAGCTTTTGTTCTTCAGGTTCTTTAACCAATCATTGTTTTTCATCCCCAACTTTCTTATACATCATCATGTTTTCAGTACAATATAGCCTTGTCTATTGTTGTAATGCCAATAAATTTGAAAAACCTAGACTTTCCTTGCCATTTCTTTCCATATGCACTGTCAGAAGCATTAGCTAAGTTCAGAATATGTGCAGAGTATAACCTATATCTCTGAGGGAAAACATGCTTTGACTGTGTGTGGTCTATGATTGGAGGAGGTGTTACAGGCCATTTCCCCAAAGCTTCTGTTAAGCCGAGGATCACTAAGATCCAAAAGAAAAGACAACTCACTATATCTTTTCTCATGTGGGTGGAGGAGATAAGAATAAACATTATGAACAAACATTCATCACTTACCGATTTTTTCTATTAATTTTCCCATGAGAATTGCTTTTGTAATTTTTTAAAAATAATTTTTAAAAACCAATGAGCCATTTTAGTTTCTCTTTATCAGAAAGTAACTAAAGAAAAGTCTTTCCTCTGAGTACCTATAGTTTATATGATCTCTTGCATATCTTTTATCACTCTACAGTTATTTATTTAAAGTCTTTCAAATTTGCAGGACATAACCTTTGGATGATCTGGAGACTCGCCCCTGTGGATACCATAGCTATCAGCCCAGAGTCTATCCAGGGTCTCCAGTTACATGTGATAAGATGAGTGAATGTGAGGATAGAGTGGAGGAAGAGAATCTGTGCGCTTCCTTTGGCTTAATTTGAAGTTGATATTTACTGTGGTAAAATAATATTTTTAAATGTACCTTAAAAAGTAGAGATATCGTTTATTTATTTATCACTCATTTACTCATTCATTTAATAAATATTTACACAGCACCCACGTAACTTTCCTTTTTTTTTTTGAGTTGAAGTCTCACTCTGTCGCCCAGACTGGAGTGCAGTGGCTGCTCCCGGCCACTGCAGCCTCGACCTGTTGGGCTCCGGCGATCCTTCCGCCTCAGCCTTCCATGTCCTGGAACTACAGGCGCGCGCTACCACACCCGGTTAATTTTTGATTTATTGTAGAGATGAGGTCCCACCCGGCTAATTTTTGACTTATTGTAGGGATGAGGTCTCGCCAAGTTGCCCAGGCGGGTTTCGAACCCACGGGCTCAGGCAATCCACTCACCTCAGCCTCCCAAGGCATGGGAGCCATCGATCCTGGCAACTTTCTACGTCATGGTAATCAAAAGTGAGTAAGATGGACATATTCTTCACACCCAAGGAGGTTACTTGAAGAAAATATGACAGAAAATGAAATACATATATATATATATATATATATATATACAGAGAGAGAGACAAATAATAATAGTAATAACTATTAAAGGGTGATAAGTACTACACTGGAATATAAAGAGAGTGACTGGGTGTCTTCTTCAGACAGGAGTTCAGGAAAGACTTTTTGATAAGGAGACATTTAAGCTGAGCTCTAGAAAACAAAAGGGTACCACCTGTGCAAAGATCAGGAAAAGAGTATTTTTGAGAAAATAAATAAAATAACTTATTTAAAAAACCACTTGGTAATTATCATCATTAACATTTTGATGTATATTCTTTATTTGCATGTGTGTTTGTGTGTGTGTGTATAAATGGATTCTACTTATCAAATATATTTGCTTTATTTATTCAGCAATATATTGTGAACACTTTACCCACTCATAAAATTTATTTCTACAACATACATTTTGCATAGAATGCTATAGAATGCAAATAAAATTATTTTATCAGCCTTCCTCTATTATTTTTCCCCATATCTTGTCTCCAATGTGTTGATACCTTGATTTTTATTTTCGCACAGACCTAGCCTCTGACAGAGGATGGTGAAATAATGAACAGTGCCTAATCTGGAGAGCCACTTTGTCTGAGTTTTGACCTGGGTTTATCATTTACTAGGTGAATGACGTTAGGTGAATTGGTTACCCTACCTCTGTTTCAGTTTTGTCATCTCTGAAATGGGCATAATAATAGTACCTGTCTCATAAACTTGCTGGTAGGACACTTCATTGAGCTAGTACTTGTATTGTGTAAGGAGAAATGCTTGTTGTCCCCTGAGCACATCACAAAATGTGAGCTGAAATGTTTATTTTCTAGAGAACTTAGTAGATAATAAAATGCACTTTGCCAACCAAATGTTGCCAGTATCCTAATTATGGAAGAAGTTTATGATTTATTTTAAAAGATGTATAGGAAAGTCTATAGAGAAAGTTTAAATTGTGTAGATTAGAAAAAACAACCCACTATATCCCTCTAGGAACTGACTCAAGAATAAACACATTTCCATGGCCTATGAAGTTCAGGGTTGTATTTTCTGGGAAGGTCAGAAAATTTGCAAGCTTGTTTCTGGGGGAAATATTTGTATGTTGACAATATGCTTATATTTTGCTCACTGAGGTCTCAATGCTAACCAAGACTGCAGTATTTCGGTTTTTAGCTTTAGGTCTTATAGTAAGCAACTATTATTGGGTGAAAAGGTCTGCAGAAAGGCCAGTGAGTTCAAGTAATGAGAAAAATGTACACAAATGAAATGTGATTGGGGTGAAAAAATTGAAGATATTGTGACCTTCTCAACTCTAAGCCATCACATTACCCCCAGCCTGAGTGTTCTTAACCTGGGGTTCCCGTAATGGGCTTCACTGAGTCTGTCATCCACCTGAAATCGTTGACATTCTATAATCAGAAGGTCACTTGATGAGCGTAGAGTTAAAATAAAGGGAGTTAGCAAGAATATCTAAATGGCTCCCAGCCTCAAGTTATAGCCTGATGCATCCATTGATTTTAGTTTGTTTATTTTGCTCAACTTTTAGTTAGTTTGTTTTTACGGAAAACTTAAAAAAATCTGTGATATCCTTAAAACCTCTGTATTCAAGCTCAAACTTAGCCTGCGTGTATGTCTGAAGATGTTCTAAGCAGAAAATAGATAGCCTTAGTTATATTTTCACAGGTATCTGGGAACCAAAGCAGGTTAAAGACTACTCATCTAGCCTACTTAACTGCTGCAGAACAGTACTGAATTTTGACTTTGGGGACTATCATCACATTGGCTCCCCAGAAACTTGCTCTTCTGACTTCTACTGCAGATGAAGACTAACTGGGCTCTTGTACTGTCTCTACATCCCATCCTCCATCCCTGAACTTCGGTCTCTGAGAGAAACTGGGTTTCACACATTTGTTGCCAGAACTCCCTAATTGTATTTCTCTCCCTCCATTTTTCTTCCTTCTTCCGCCTCTCCCTTCTTTCCTTCCTTCTTTCTGTTTTTTCTTTTTCTTCTACAGACCACAACACAGAAAACACTTACTTATATTAAGCTCTTGTACTCCTACAGATTTTAGCAATATATAATATTTGTTCAGCCATGGTTGTATTTCTTATTCCATAAACCAGTCCATGACCTGCTCACCATTATCACCATTACCACCATTCCCCTGGCTGAGCTAATTTGTTCTTCCTTGGGACCATCAGCATACCTTCTACTTCTGTTATAACACATTTTATTTGCAATTTCTCAGCTATGTATGTCTCGCCATATAACTGAGCTCCTTGAGCTCCTTGTGTCCTTATTTCTCCATCATCAACATCTAAATCCATGCCTGAACAAATATATATTATCAGGGTTATCATTGAAAATCAGGACTCCAAGGTTGTCTTTGAAAATATTGGAACATCAATGTCCTCCTCTTTGTAAAGGTAAACTAAAGAAATTATCTTTTTAACCTAGTGACTAATGTAAATGATCATGTAGCTATTTTTATTCTGACTACTCAGAGCTATATATTGTAGTATATATTTTGTGTACAAACCTCAATATTTGTTTTAGTTTCTTATGGCAATTTTTTCTTTACCTTGACTTCCTTACCTCTTTTAATAAATATTATTTGCATGCATGATTAAGCCATCTTAAATCAGGTTGGCACAAGTTATAATATAAAAATAGATACAAACACATACATGTATATGATCATGTAATAATTCACAATTTTAACACAGATAACAATCTTATAGCTATTTAATAGAATCTACTCCCACTGGAAGAAGAAAGATACAGTTTTTAAAAAGCCATTGCACTCTTATATTTCAGTCTACATTTTTACTTAACTTTTAGGTTGACCTGAGTCCTTAGTCCTCCTTTTCTCTGTAATAACTCAATGTATTGCTCTCTAAGTCCTGATCAAGTTGTTATGCAAATAGTACCTCTACAATAGAAATAAAATGAGAAATGGTATTTTATAATGTCAGAATATATAGTGCTATAACTCTATTACTAAACATTTCAGTGATATACATCCTTGCTATACAAATGTGGTCCTCAGACCAGCAGTTTCAACCCACCCAGACTCATTGAATCGGAATCTGCATTTTAAGAGATCCCCAGGGTATTTGTATACATATAAAAATTTTGAAAAGCACTAGTTTGCATTATCTTATGGATGATGCATTTGATTTTAAATGTTGAAAATACAAACTTTGCAATTGATGAGGCAAGGAAGTTTAGTGTAATATAAAAAAATAAAAATTAAATTGAATTCATATTTGTATTTGAGTCTTGACCTGGCTTGTTATTTTCATTTATACAAGATTCAATTAATATTTACCTCCTACTCT
Organism: Carlito syrichta; assembly: GCF_000164805.1. NCBI lineage: Eukaryota > Metazoa > Chordata > Mammalia > Primates > Tarsiidae > Carlito > Carlito syrichta. The sequence goes on from NW_007253042.1 coordinate 757,294, forward strand.
CTATCAGGCATGCATGTGGGTGATGTGTATACAAAGATGAGTAAGATAGAGCCTCTGGTCTCATGGAGCTAACTCCGTAATCCTGAGCAAATCTGTGAAAAGATGATGGATCAAACACACATCCAATTTTGCTCCCCCAAAAAACTCTACTAAATTTGCTGTAAAGGGATTTGTTTTTTTCTAAAGACAAATATACAAGGACGGCGAGAACAAGAGAGAAGAGCACAGCAAAAACAATTTTGGAAGCTGTAAGGCAGATGGATGAGTAAAACTGACTTAGCAGATGTGAAAATGCTGAAGCCTAAGCCAGTAATGGGGAAAGCTGAGAACCAAACCAATTTATCCCACAAACAGTTCAGGAATCGGCAGCACCATATACTATTGGAGATAGGGGGAAGAGTGGGATTGGAATGGGAAGCAAATAAAAATAGAAAAATGGTTTGAATGATGTTTAAGAGTCACTTAAGTCCCTAGATCTTGTCCTTTCCCCATGCCTCTGGCTGACTCTCCCTGACTAAACTGAGCAAAAGAATTTAGGTTCATTCTTTGGAAAAAGGAAAACAAGGCTGAGGCGGAAGGATCGCCGGAGCCCAGCAGGTTGAGGCTGCAGTGGCCGGGAATGGCCACTGCCCTGCGATCTGGGCGACTGAGTGAGACACTAACTCAAAAAAAAAAAAAAAAAAGGAAAACAAAGTCTCTCTAATGGGGAATACCAGATATTGTTGAAGGTGGGGTATATGAATAGACCAAACTTGTTTGGAATCCTCATTAACTGAAGTTTCATATGAAAAATTAAATAATAAAACACTATGTATTTTGCATCTTATTAGTAAATAATTCTTAGCAAATCCTGGAGGATTGCTTGAACACAGGAGTTCAAGACCACCCTGGGCAACATAGAGAGACCCCATCTCTACAAAAAAAAAAAAAAAAAAAAGAAATTATCTTTTTAGCCTAGTGTCTTACATAAATGATAATGTACTATTTTGGGACTGACTACCCAGAGCTACATATCATGGCATATATTTTGTGTATAGCATTTTTTAAAAAGAAAGATAAAAAGAGTATCTTCATAGTGGATCAAACTGACAAATCCTACCTCAGCCAGATGATCAAAGTCAAAGTCAACAGTGATAAGTCATGTTGATAGTATATACCCTTCTTAATAGAAATAATAAAAATGGCACTTAGTCGGACTCGGTGGCTCAGCCTGTAATCCCACGCTTTTGCGAGGCTGAGGTGAGTGGATTGCCTGAGCCCGCGGGTTCGAGACCCACCTGGGCAGCGAGACCTCATCTCTACAATAAATCAAAAAATCAGCTGGGCGTGGTAGCGCATGCCTGTAATTCCGGCTACTTGGAAGGCTGAGGTGGAAGGATCGCCGGAGCCCAGCAGGTCAAGGCTGCGGTGGCCGGGAGCGGCCACTGCACTCCAGTCTGGGCGACAGAGTGAGACTCTAACTCAAAAAAATAAAAAAATAAAAAATAAAAAAATAAAATGGCACTTTATGTCTGTGGTTTCCTCCCAAAAACATATAACCCGAGTCTAATTGTGAGAAAAACATTAGACAAATTTCAGTAGAAAGACAGTTCATAACATACCTAAAAAAAAAAAAATCCTGACCAGTAATCCTTAACAAGGAAGGACTGAAAACTGTCACAGCAAAGAGGAACCTAAAGAGACATGATGACTGATGTGGTATTCTGACTAGGAATAGAAAAGGGACCTTAGGTAAAAACTAAGGAAATATAAATAAGGTATGAAATTTAATTAATAAGAATTTGTCAGTAAAAGCCTAGTAATAGTAACAAATGTACCACACTAATGTAAGGTGCCAATATAAGGGGGAAATTGGTGTAGAGTTTATGGAGAATTCTGTACTATCTTTGTAGTTTTTCTGTAAATCTAAAACTGTTGTAAAATAAAGCTTATTTTTAAAATAATGAAGGAAGGAAAGAAGGGAAAGAGAGAGAGAGAATGGGGAGGAGGGGGAGACATGAGGAGCTCTCCAATAAACAGCACTGCCAGGTCATCTTTCAGTGGAACCCATAGTCAAGGAGTCTGACACACATTCAGAATTTCCAATCACCACGTTTTAAATCATTGACGAAGTTGCATTTATTTAAACTTACCAGTATTTTAGCTGTCACCTTTTTATGATATTCCATAAAAGTCTAGTGTTTTGATTTTCCTTTTCTGCACAAAAAAATTACTCAACTCTTTGTAGCATAAGGCAAAAACCATTTTGCTACATCTCAGGATCCAGAAATTTGGATAGAACTTGATAAGGTAATTCTTTTGTTCAACATAGTGTTGACTGTGGTTATCTCCTTGCTATTCAGCCCACAGTGGGCTGATTCTGAAGAGTCCAAGTGGGCTTCACTCACTTGTCTAACATCTTGACAGGGATGAAAAGGCTGTATCTATTGGCCAGCTGTATCTATTGGCCAGAGTATCTATGTCTAGCCTTTCCAGTATGGTGACTTTATGGTAATCAAATTTTTGACATGACTTCTAGAGAGAGTCTACCAAGAAAACACATGTTATTCCCCATTTTAAATAAGAATAACATATAAAGATTACCAGAGACCTAAGGAATGCCTCTAAAAAGAAAGAAAGAAACCAAAATAAATAAATGATAAAGCCAACTTGAAAAAAGGGAAGATTTGAGCAGGAGAAAATTTTTACACTTAAAAAAAAAATTTTAAGGATATGGGTTACAATTCAGGATTCAGTATACACATTATTAGTATTCTTCGGCAAGGAAAGATATTGCACCCACAAAATGAGAGGTGCCAGAAATTAAAAGCACAATGGCAGAAATAAACTCAATACATGTATTGACATTAAAAGCTGAGAAAATCTCTTTGGAAATTGTGACAAAGGACAAAAAGATGGAAAATAAGAAAAGAGTTTACATTATAAGACCAATGCAAGAGGTCTATTATCCAATTACTAACAATTACTGAGAAACAAAAGTAGAGGGGAAAATTCACAATTAAATAGATCAATAAAACTTTCTTAAACTGAATATAGCTTCCACGTTGAAAAGATTGAAAGCAAAAATGGAAGTAGCCCCAACCTAAGGCATTTCAGCATAAAATTTGAGAATATTGGCATAAGGAGAAGAACCAAGAAACTTCCAAGGAGGGAAAAGAACAACAACAAAAAATCACACTCAAAGGTTCAAAAATCATTTTGGATTTCTTAATAGCAACAGTGCAATTCAGAGTTCATTGGGAAAATGCCTTCAAAATTCTAAAGGAAAATTATTTTTAATCTAGAGCTCTACTCAACAAAGTTGAATATTTTTGCTCTCACATTTAATTGATAAACATAAACTTCATAAAATAACATATCTTACACATCTTAAACAAGAAGTTACTGGAGGATGCTTTCTACCAATGTAATTAAATAAACAGAAAAAAAAAAACGATATGGTCTAGAGAAAACAGGAGATTGACACAGGTCGGAAGCAAATCTGAACTAGATTCCATTCTCACTGCACCATTTATTTACTAACAAGAATTCCTTGAGCAATGTAATTGACCTGTGACTGACATTCTTATTCTGGAAAATGGGGAACATCAGAGTATCGACATTGCATAAGTTGTTGTGATAATTAAATCTGACAATACTTGTAAATATATTTGAGGAGTACCAGACACAAAATAGACATTCAACAAATATTGGCTTTTGCCACTTATTATTAAAGCCCCTTCCAGTTTTTGTATGCATTCAATTTGTATTAAAAGTAGTACAAATGTATTAACTTATTTCAAGAAAAGATAATAAGTTCCCCAAATACAAGCAACATTCAGTTTCCATTTTATCATTTCATAAAACCTGAGCCAGACTAAAAATTCCATTTAAAGTATTTCCAAGTACCTGCAAAACCTGCAAACAATTATAAAGAGATGAATAATAAGCAAAACAGTTTTTTCCACTTCATAAAATACTATTGAAAAGCATCTACATTTTCAAGTTATCCTAGATACTAAGAGCTGTCATCCTCGATTGTTAACCCTATGGCATAAAATAAAAGGAAAACATAATAAAATATAGAAGACTCTGCATCTCACTGACATAATAACTAAACTGAATAGACAAGAAACGTGAAGTTCCTAACTTTATGACCTACATGGAGGAACGATCCAAAGTGTAGGCAGATTTAGTAGAGTCTAAAATCTACCCAAGGGGTTCACTTTCAGTGTTTTCACTGTGTGATTTATTTGGTGGATATCACAAGATTATAAACATTAAGAATATTGTGAGTGTTTTATCAAAGCAAAGTTACTATTTCTTTTAAATATGTGAGTGTAAAAAGTGGTATTACTGCTTTTATTATATCTCATGATTTTATTACACTAAGGAATCTCTGGCTTTTTAATAACATTCCCTAAGTCACCAGAAAAAAACTTGCATTTTTGGACAGCATATATTTTGTGAAATAAGGGATAATGTCATGGACAAGGGCTCACTCAAATAGGAATAAGAACTTCCTTTTCTTTCTTCTTCCTCCTGACCCATGCACTGCCCAAGATTTCTCTGGGCACTGCTCTCAGCCATGATTCCAAAGGATAACCTAGCACAGTGTATGGCACACACTGCAAAAAAGCAAAGGCACCAGATAGTTACAGAAATGGAATTACTCAGTTTATTGCAGTAAGAAAAATGTTCATTAATGAGCATTCATTCATTAATGAGGAATGCCTCAGAGAAAGGGAAGAGAGTCTAGGGTGCTATAAAGACGGAGTTATCAGAGTTTGTGGGAGTCATGTGGAAGTATGGAGGTAGGTATCATCTCAAGTTTTATGAGGGAACTGGGATTCTTTGTGGTTAGCTGTTTTCTGGAATGGCTAAGAATTTAAGAATGAGAGATTTATTAACAGCCTTGATTTCTGGGAGCACAAGACTTAAATAAAATTCAACATTTTTAATGTAACGTTCTACTATTTTTTTCTTCCCCTTTAGAAGTTCAACTCAATAAAGTATACTTCTCCCAGTGTCTTTATCTAAGTAGACATTCCTGAGATCCTCCCTCATTGCTCTTCGTATCTTGCAATTATTGACCCACTCATTTGAAGAAAAAACCTCTCCATCTTAGTCTTCCTTATTCCATTTTTGTGACCGGTAAACATAATAATAGCAACAATAATAAAGACAATAGTAATGATAGTATTAGCAATAATATGTTAGAAGTATCAGTTGTTTACATATGCCAGATATTACTCTGTTTTTACATATAATACATATTAAGCCCCAAAAGAATTCAGTGGAGAAACTGAGAGGTGAAATCGTTTACTTTACCTAAATGATTATAGCTGAGATTTGAACTTCTTAAATGTACTGTTGCCCATAACACTCCACCAATCTCTGAATCCTGCCACATAGTGAAAAATGGTACCTTGGGAACATTGCCAAGCATGAGCTAGGGAAAGCCTGGGAATCACTTATAAATCCTGAGAGTGGGAGTGAGGGAGAGTCACTGCTGGCTTAAGGAAACAATCCTCCTAGCCAAGGTTAACTTTACTGAACACAGTGAGGTGACATCAAAGTCTAACCTTGCCCATGGCATACTATATAGGTACTAATATAGGTTGTCACAAAATTCCACTTTTTTGTTTTTTGACTTGGAGTCGCACTCTATTGCCCAGGCTGGAGAGCAGTGGCATGATCGTGGCTCATACTGCAGCCTTGACCTCCTAAGCTCAAGTGTTCCTTCTACATCACCCTCCCAAGTAGCTGGGACTACGGGTGTGCTCCACCTTGCCTGATTTATTTATTTTATTTTTTGTAGAGACACGGTCTCACTATATTGCCCAGGTTGGCCTCGAATTCTTGTGTTCAAGTAATCCTCCTGTGTCAGCTTGCCAAAGTGTTAGGCACAGGTCACTGCACCTGGCCAGAATTTTTATTTTTTAGAAGAACACCTTTAAAAGCTACCAATAAGTAGATAAGAGGAAAATTATATTATGATTTACCTGCCTTACCTATCAAATGTAATAGTATTTAAAAGAAGAGTTCAATGTTATATGCATTTATTTAAGTATATAAACATCTCAATCATAAGCTCAGTGTTATGCCAATGGAATATAAGTATGCCTTTAAAAATGAATCACCAAAGATAAACATTGTGAATATTATGATTCTTTGTATTTTATTCATACTTTTCTGTCTTTTCTAAATTTTTATGCAGAGCTGATTATATTTATAATCATAAAACATAGAATGAAAATATTTATGAACTTCTGGACTTCTCTAACCCACGTTGTTAATCGATTTCAGGTTTGCCATTTTACAGAGAATGGGAGGTAGAGTGTGGCTTGTGATAGAGAGAAAACATGACAGTATTTCCAAATAGAGTTTCTTATTTCTCTTTTCTGTATCTTATACTTTTAAAAAGCCATTCTGAATGTTTATTAGAGAATTCCCTTTGGCTTTTTATATCATCTCTGTTTATCTGATTCTCTAACAGTTGCTCATAGTGCCTCTCTCTCTCTACCCACTTCCTTCTTTCTCACTGTTCCTCACACTCAGTTTGTGTGTACATCTTTGCCTCTGCCTCATATTCTTTTTTATGCTTCCTTTACTCATTCTTTGTGTTATAGATACATTTTTGTCTTTCTCCATCTGCCTGAGTCTACTAGAAAAAAAAAAAAGAGTACTGGAATGCCAGAAACATGAACTCACTAGTACTTAGAATATTTTGGAATCTGCTCTCAGGACAGACAGACTAGAATTCTCAAGGAATAGAATTTTCAGGGGTATATCTATAACACTGAAACATAATTTTTTTTTTTTTTTTTTGAGTTGGAGTCTCACTCTGTCACCCAGACTGGAGTGCAGTGGCCGCTCCCAGCCACTGCAGCCTCGACCTGGTGGCCTCCGGCGATCCTTCCGCCTCAGCCTTCCAAGTAGCTGGAACTACAGGCGCGTGCTACCACGCCCGGCTAAATTTTTGATTTATTGTAGAGATGAGGTCTCGCTGCCCAGGCAGGTCTCGAATCCGCGGGCTCAGGCAATCCACTCACCTCAGCCTCCCAAAATTGCGGGATTACAGGCTGAGCCACCGAGCCCGGCTTGAAACTCAAATTTTAAATGTCAAGAATAAAGGCATGGCAGCTATAGGTATTGTTTGGTAAGTTAGCCTAGGGATTTGTGAGAAATTTCCCTGGAGAGACAGCATAGTTAACTTCCCTAATTGTTCTCATTTTAAACCAAACTCTCTTTCCTTCCTTGTACAATTACTGATAATTCCCAGGAGATCCCAAGCCTGTATTGTGTTTTCGGCCAGATCCAGTCTTTCCAGTAGCAAACTTTATAGCCTTTATCTTATGCTACTAAGAACTTTAAGATATGTGTCAGCCATTGATCAAACCAGCCATCTATTAAAATAGATACAATTATAACATTTAATTGTTAAGTAAACTGTGAGCCATTCTAATTCTTAGGTTTTTTATTAGTTTTTTTTAATCATAGCCATTTGGAAGCTCACTACCTATCTCCACACTTTCCTTTTGAGTTGTAGGAAAAGGATGTACTAGCTGTTTTAAAATACATAGCCAGGCTTCTTCTCTTCCATCCTTCCTTTCATCATACATATGTGTCCTTTCATTAAAGTGCACATAATGGCATGCTCTTTGTTACTGATTGGTTTATCAGTTGTGGTCCCATGATCCACATTTTCAAAGGGAATCTCTCTACCGATTTTGAACTTCCACTTTATAAGCATGTTTAGAACTCCAATTTCTCAGTTGTAGCTATTCAACATTCCAGGTTAAAATAAAATCTTCTGTTGTGTTATTCAGTTAGGAAGTCTTACCTTTACAAGTAAGCAGGTCTCATCAAGAACACATGGCTTCTGTCCTGGTAAATACCACTGAGTAATTCTCTCTCACATACTGGAGAAGGAGCTGTCCTATTTATCTAAACCCTTCCATTTGTCTCCCTACTTTTGCCTCTGACAATTCAGAGCTGGCTAGCTGAAAGCAGAGTGACTTTCACATGCCACCAACTTGTAACTTAGAGTCCCCTTGTTTTTGTGCCAACATCTGTAACAACGACCACCTTAACCTTGTTGAAAACATATTTTAGAATAGCTAGCCAATATAGCTTCTTCATTAGAAAACTTTTATCAGAGAAATGGCGAAAAGGGAATAGAATAAATGTCATTGGCCAAATTAATTGATAAATTAGCAGAATTAATGAAACAGAAAAGAAACAGATAGTCTTGCAAATCTGTGCAATAATATGCTAAACAAGATTTTTGTAACCTATGACAAAAAAAGTATTGTTTAAAAAGGAAAAAGAAGCCGGGCTCGGTGGCTCAGCCTGTAATCCCATGCCTTTGGGAGGCTGAGGTGAGTGGATTGCCTGAGCCCGCGGGTTCAAGACCCGCCTGGGCAACTTGGCGAGCCCTCATCTCCACAATAAATCAAAAATTAGCCAGGCGTGGTAGCAGGCGCCTGTAATTCCGGCTACTTGGAAGGCTGAGGCGGAAGGATCACCGGAGCCCAGCAGGTCGAGGCTGTGGTGGCCGGAAGCAGCCACTGCACTCCAGTCTGGGTGACAGAGTGAGACTCCAACTCAAAAAAAAAAAAAAAAAAAAAAAAAGGGAAAAGAAAAATTACTGACTGCTAAAATTATAAACCATATCACTTTGTAAAAATCTACTTTTGCAGGGTATGATAGGTCCAAGCTTCAAAATAGAGACATTTTGAAATTTATTAAGTGATTCTAAATAAACATTTTGAACACTCTAATGTCATTGAGGGAAATGAAGAATTAACTCACGTCTGAGTGAAAATTTATGAAGCCACAAGTATCAGGAAGTGCCTTCTGTTAGGCACCAATCAAAGGGAATAAAACTTACTATTGATCGAAAGAAGACATTTACTACCTGTGCTACCATTTCTCAATGACAGTGCCTGCTTGGCTACACAGCAGTTGATAGTCAGCTGTCCTGTAGTAGACTCCAAAACTGTTTCTTTTTAACAGTGACTGCCTCATCAACAAGGGTACCTGCATAATGAACATTTGTATAACTAACTCTGAATTGTACCCCACATATTTAAAACTTAAAATTAAAAAACAAAAACAAAAAAACTGACTGGGCCGGGCATGGTGGCTCAAGCCTATAATCCCAGAACTTTGGGAGGCTGAGGCGAGAGGATTGCCTGAATCCAGGGATTCTAGACCGGTCTGGGCAACTTGCTGAGACCTCATCTCTACAATATGTCAAAAAGTTAGCCGGGCATGGTAGTGCATACCTGTGATTCTGGCTACTTAGAAGACTGAGGCAGAAGGATAGCCTGAACCCAGCAGGTCGACGCTGGGGTGGCCGTGAATGTGCCACTGCACTCTAACCTGGGCTACAGAGTAAGACTCTGACTAAAAGCAAAAACAGAAACAAAAACAGTGACTGTATTGCATTAAATCTGTAGATTACCTTGGGTAGGATGGGCATCTTAAATGAAAACATATGCTCATACAATGTTTTACATGAACGTTCATAGCAACACTATTAGTAATAGTATAAAAGTGGAAGCAACACAAATGTTTATTAACTGGTGAATAGATAAAATACAGTATATCTGTACAATATAAATTTGTCCTTTCGTTAAAAAGGAATGAAGTACTGATATATGCTACAACATGGATGAACTTTGAAAACATTATTCTAAGTGAAAAAAAACTAGCCACAAAAGGCTACATATTGTTTGTATCAATTTATATGAAATGTCCAGCATAGGAAAATTCATAGAGACAGAAAATAGACTAGTAGAGGCTGCCTAGTGCTGGGGGTGAGAGTTAACGTTAGGGTGGAAAATGCTAATAAGCACAGAGTTTCCATTCGGGTGATGAACATGTTCTAAAATTGAATGTAGTGATGGTTGCACATTCTATAAAGACATTAAAAACCATCAAATTATACATTCTAAATAAGTAAATTTTATTGTATGTGGATGCTATCTCAATAAAACTGTCAAACAAACAAACAAAAAATCAATGACTATACCTGGCAGTCAGTAGACTGCATGAGAAGCTGGGAGGTCTTTGTGACTGTTTAGTCCTCTTGCATCATGCTTCTACTGTGGCTAGAACAGAGTTTCAAAGAATTGGCTGGCAATCCTTGTTCCCCTCCCCGGGACTGTTTGTTACCAGCTGTGGCAATATTTTTTTTTCTAGTTACATTGAAAAATATCTCTTCTGTAGTCAAGAGCTCTATAAATGCCTTCATCATGCTAACTGTCCTATATCTCAAACTTTCAAAAGGCTTATAGAATCTAGTTGACTCTGTAGGGTAGTACTTGCTGATACTCAAGCACATCTTCTGCCCTGTTTTTAACACTGATGTCTGCTTTATAAGTTCCTGGTAAACCCAAGGTAACAGTCCTCTTCTAATGCTATGCTCCTGCTATGACTATGTTTCATAAGAATATTAAGTAAAAATATGCTTGATAAGTCTACAGTAATTCTAGCTTACAGTATATTCTTATTAACTTTTCGTCTGACATAGAGAAGGAATGGTATGGCTGGGAGGTCGTTTTGAAAGATTTTGGAATGGTTACATACCAGCACCACTGCCTAAAGAAGTAGAGTGTGCAGGTTTTGTACTGTGGTGTTGTTACACAGGAGAAATTGGATTTCCCAATTACAAAGAAATGTGCAGTAGTTTACAAGTGGTTTGCAAAGAATCACACTGCAATAAACATATTATCTTCTACAATATCTTTGTCCTTTGCAACCCCATTATTTGAACTTTTATGACATTTAAAATGGTTGATTTGGACAAAAATAATACAATAGAAGAGGTTGGTTAATATCTGGTGTCAGGTTGTTAATTTATTCTGATCTTTCTTGTATTATAATAATATTAGATTTTTTCCCTGATTGGCAAAGATTGGGTGAGTTGCATGGAAGAGCATAAAATGCAGGCCCGGTTTCCTTTTGTTATTGGCTTGTTGAGTTTTTTTTACATTGCTTTGGGCAAGTTTGCATCTAATGACATTAGTCTCTCAGAAACACACTTTACTACACAATGGAGAATGTTCTTTACTTATTTGATGCTTGGGGCTAACAGGCTAAGTTGTTTTGCATTGAATATGTATCTTTTGATCTTTCTTTATTTGCTCTTGCCATTTTGTTGCTGCTAAGAGCTGAAGATTAGGAGAAATCAGTAAGTGAAAATTGCCAAAAGGTTTTGAAATGATCAGATAGGACTCACTGGACAGTGGTCACAGTTAGTTCTATGTGGACCGTAGAGGTCCTGTGTAGAGCTCAGTAACTGGGAAAGAAATCACCTTAGGCTCATTTAGAAGAAGCTTTCTACTTAATAAACAATACATTCTTTTGCCTTCTTGTGCTCTGATTCTGTTCTCTCAGGGCAGATTTTTTTTTTTAAGTTCCTGTTTTGTTACCCTCAGTCAGTATTGTATGATTCAGATGTTATGCAGAGTAGAATGATCCATCAGAAATTGTATTTTTGAAATTATCTTTATTGTTAGAGAATTTTTTATTGAATAGCCACAGGATTTTTGTGCACTCAAATCATTATTGTGCTGATATATTTAGAACAGAGAAATTAGGGACTCTGACTTCCTTAATTTTATAGTTCGGCAGAGGTATAATTTTAATGTGAAGCATCATGTGACATGGCACAAGGTCTTATTTAGACAGGAGAATGTTCATAAAGATTAAAGGACTCACACTGTACAAGAGCAAAAAGGGAAAGATATATAAATAAGTCATTTTCTTACACTGACTACTCATGTCCTCAAAGCAGAGTGTAGCAAAAAAGAGATGGATTGAGAGGAAGTGACAGAAAATATGAACACAAATATATGATTTATACACTGTTATGTCATTATATCTACTCTCAAAACATAATATAATAATTAATACAGAAAAAAAAACTAGCTAATCCACCTCTGACTAAAGTTATACACACCAAAATACTTGGAGTTTAAATAAAAGGACATTCCATGATGAGCTATCATAGTTACTTCCATTAGTAGAGTTCTTTTGGAAAATACTATGATTGAGGATAATGAATAAGAACTCTGTCCTTAGAATGCAAAAAAGAAAAAAAAGCAAGCTATAAAAGGCAATATTATTATTGTTTGATTGAGATAAGTTTAGCTCACTAAAAAAAAATGTTTCATTAATACCTAATGTATTGGTCTGGGTTTTTCAGAGAAATAGAGCTATCATTCTGAAGTTTTTCCTTTGCTTAATCCTGATTCTAGATTCAGAAATTGACATTAAGAATGCTGAGATTGCTGAGGTGAGTGGATTGCCTGAGCCCGCGAGTTCGAGACCCGCTTGGGCAACTTGGTGAGACCTCATCTCTACAATAAAATACACACCTGTAGTTCCAGCTTCTTGGAAGGCTGAGGCAGAAGGATTGCCGGAGCCCAGCAGGTCGAGGCTGCAGTGGCCAAAAGTGGCCACTGCACTCCAGTCTGAGTGACAGAGTAAGACTCCAACTCAAAAAAAAAAAAAAAAAGAATGCTGAGATTGCATCTTATAATAATAATAATAAAAATATGTAGGGCAAAATTTACCAATATTAAGAAATGAAAGATAGTCTTATCCGAACAATTACAGTGCCTCCTATTGACTGGAAGACTCTAGAATGCCTAAATTTCAGTGGTCTCTCAGACAACAAAGGATCGGGAAAAAAGATCCCACTCTATGTATAGCTTTATCATCCTTCTTGTTTTTCTTCTTGAGCATATTATTACTTTGAAGGAAAAAAATAATTGCTAACATCACAGGCAAGTGAACGTACAGAAAAAATTTTTTTAAAGTTCTGTGACACCAAATGAACCTACTTAACTAGATATGAGCAGTGAGAAAATTGATTATGATCTAATCACATACTCTCTATAAACTCATAGTAAGTAGGTTATGCTGTTGAAGGTGGTTAATCCTCAGTGTGATATCTGAGTTTAGATTTTAAAATGTCTATTTGGATCCTTAAATATGAACCTCTGGGGCAAGAGACACCAACAAAATACTTTCAAAATTCATATTAAAGTTTACCATCTAGGAAGGGACACTGGTATATTTGATATCATTTTATGCTTTCACTCTTAAGCATATTTTTAGAAATTATTTGAACTACAAAGTTTCCCCTGTACATTTTATTTATTTCCTTTTAAATTTGTGTTTGAGGAGATAAAGAGGGATTTATTAAAGAATACAAAATTACCACTAGATAGGAAGAATAATTTCTAGTGTTCTATACTACCATAGGATGACTACAGTTAATAATCATATATTGTATTAAATAGCTAGAAGGAGGTTATTAAATGTTCCAAACACAAATAAATGATAAATATTTGAGATTATGAGTATGTTAATTACTTGGATCAATATACTTACATGTATAGAAACACTGTGTACCTCATAAATATATACAATTATTATGTCAATTTAAAAATTTTAAGTATGATAAAAAATTACCTTTATACATCTATTGTAGTATAACATAAATATATCATAGATAAGATGTCATCATTTCTACCACAAAGAGTGAGAAAAATAAGATGCCTTGTTTAGATAAGAAAAGTTTATCTTTTTCTGTCACAATTTCTTCACTTTCAAAACGACTTAGAAGAGTAAGTTTCTTCCACCTTCAAGATTATATAAGAAAGGGGGCACCCTTGAGAATGCAAGATGATAGGTAAAAGATTCTTGGTATATTCATTCATCCATTGAATAATTATCTAGGGACATTTTGCGTGTGGCAATAGAGATGCAAAGGTTGAGGAGACATGGTGTAGGCTCACTCTTAAAATAGTGATGTAACACAGAAAAACAACCAGTTAAAATGCTAGCATAAGCTGGGAACCAACTAGGGAAATAAGAGAATGCTTCACAAGGGAGGGCACATCTGGGATGGATTTTGTATAGTAAGCAGGAGCTTGCAAATGTAAAAGGATGAAAAAGACATTTCAGATAAAAGGAAAAAAACAAGCTAGGAAGAGTGAAATTGGAATCTGAATAAAGAATAAAATTAATAGTAGAGAGAATATAATGTCAAGAGATCAGGCTGGAAAGGAAGGTTGAGTGAATTTCTGTTTTACTCATATATGTGGTTTTAACAGGTAAAAAGACCATAAAGATTTAAACAAGATAATTACATTATCTATGTTCTTTTCACTATGAAAGGTAGATGCAATAACTGTGGGTAGAGGATACAGTATTGCAGGTCAAAACACCAGTTGGAAATCCATGTAATGATACTGGTAACAGATGACAAGGCACTGAATTATAGTAGTGGAAGTGATGATGGAGAGTAGAGGTCAATTTTAGGGAGAAAAAGAAAAGTAAAATAATATGTGATTGCATAAGTAACAGAAGAAGGAAGAAGAAAGAAATAAAAATAACTCTGTAGCTACTAGCTTAGGTTTGAGGATGAATTATGGGTCCATTAACGAAAACTGGGAATTTAGAAGAATGAGAGTCAAGTAGAAGATGACGAGTTTCAGCTAAGGACTTATGGAATTGAAGTGCCTTCAGATATCTACATAAAGCAACTGAGAATGCTGCTTTAGATTCCAATTATATGAAATACAATTAAAGCCAAAAAACTGATGAAATGTATGAGGAATGTTTTATGAGATCAGAAGAAAAGAAAGTGCAATCCTGGAGAATAATAACATAAAAAAATGCTGGGCTCAGTGGCTCAGCCTGTAATCCCGCACTTTGGGAGGCTGAGGTGAGTGGATTGCCTGAGCCCACAGGTTCAAGACCCGTCTGAGCAACTTGGTGAGACCTCATCTCTACAATAAATCAAAAAAATAGCCGGGCGTGGTAGCACGTGCCTGTAGTTTCAGCTACTTGGAAGGCTGAGGCAGAAGGATCGCCAGAGCTCAGCAGTTCGAGGCTGTGGTGGATGGAAGCGGCCACTGCACTCCAGTCTGGGTGACAGAGTGAGACTCCAACTCAAAAAAAAAAAATGTGAGTGGATAAAGTGGAGACAATTATGAAACTGAGAAATGGTAGGAAGGTTAGAAAGAGAGGGAAAAAATTGAAGAATGGGTGGCAAATGGTGTTGAAAGCTTTGAAGAGATTAAATAGGACAAATACTTAAGATAAATTCATTGGATTTGGCAATTAGTAGAGCACCAACATCCTTCTAAGAGTGGTCTTGATAGAGTCAGACAAAGGTGACATGTCCTTGAGGGAGAGTGGACATCATTAATTAGCCAACATAATTCCTGCTGCTAGTCAGGTCGGGTTCCTGAGGGCATATTAAGATTTCAACAGAGTTCTTGATGCCATGTCAAGAGGTCTTGATCATAAATGGTGATAATTAATTCAGAAAAAAAGGAACAATCAAAAGAACGCCTTATTAATCTCCACTTAGATTCAGTTCTTTCCCCCTCTCTGCCTGTCTTTTCATTGAATAGTTATGTTTTGGGAGTCATTATGAGGGAAAATACTTCTAGTACAATTTTAAAGCTAAACTGACCCAGGGACAGAGAGGGTAAAAAGGTGATATACAACTTCTCTTGGGCTGAGAAGATGCTCCTTTTGAATTCTTAGAACTCAGCGTGTGACCTTCACCTCTCCTTAACTCAGACCGACTGTGATATTTCAGAGTTAACACATGGTGGATGTAGTAGTCCAAGGGGGATAGCCTTTGAATTATCTCCCCAAAATCCAGATACCAGTTACCTCCCCTCACCTCCGTCACCCTGCTAGGGTCACTGTTTTGCATAGGTTAGGGGTTGTAGTTGTAATTATTCTCCAGGTATCATCCTCTGGTTTGAGTAGGCTGAGTTTATCACAAGAGCTCTCGCAGATGAGCTTTCATCAACTCTTGCCTTTAGTCTTCTAAAGTTCAGGCTTCTAAAGCTCTTTTTGATCACGAAGTTTCAACTCCCATTTACTTCAACTCCCATTTATGACCCGATTGTTGATCCGTTCAAGAGAGAAAGGCCTTCAGCAAAAGGTTTAGATGAGAGGAAAAAGTGATAGGGAGAGACAGAAGAAAAACTACAAACATAGGCTGTCATACAAGGGTGAAGTCCTCTCCTATCACTGTCCTTTGGAATGCTGAAGAAAAATAATACTTTTGGAGATAGGTAATGTAGCACGTGAGGTGGGATGGAAAGTGAATGATGGAAAAGCAAACATGGAAGTCAGAAAAGTCCTTTTGATTCTAATTCTCCATGTTAGAAGTGTCCTTGTGATTTATATGTATCCATCAACGATCTATCGGCTTCCTGTCATCTGGGGCAGAGGACCACTATATTTCCTTCACCTGTGATAGATGTGTTTGATAATATCTCTTTCAGTCTGCAGCTACTGGAGTCCCTTATTTCTCATTTGTATCCACAAGATACTTTTTTCTCTTTATTTGTATCTGCCTTTATCTTTATTTCTTTTACCTCTACCTCTACCAGTGAAGGCAAACTAGAGAATAGAGCCGTGTTCTAGTAGTAGCCCTGATATTTTCATTACTTTTTTTGTTTTGTTTTTGAGTCAGGATCTCACTCTGTTGTCCAGGCTGCAGTACAGTGGCATGATCATAGATCACTGCAGCCTAAGCAATTCCCTAGCTTCATCCTCTGGAGTAGCTAGGACTATAGGCATGTACTATCATGCCCAACTAATTTTTGGATTTTTTTTGTAGAGACAAAGTCTTGCTATGTTGCCTAGGTTGGTCCCAAACTCCTGGGCTCAAGCAATCTTCTCACCTTGGCTTTCCAATGTGTTGGGATTACAGGCATGAGCCACCACATCCAGCTCATTACTTTTTTAATTTATTTCCATACTTACTGGGTCTTAACTCTGTTATAGCATACATGCTGTATCTATTAATTGCCACCTCTTAGAGGGCATGATTGATCTGAATTATATCTAAATGTAATCATATTATATCTAATGTAATGATGAGTCATATTATAATGTTTTCTGTTCCAATGATAACATATTTACATAGTGCTGTATATGATAAAACTATAAAGCAAGGGGCTGGATTTTCAAGTGAGTTTTATGGAAAACAGTCTTCTGACTTTACAGCCATGCCTTATACATCAGAATGCTTATCCAAAGTGCGTTATAATTTATTGTAAGCATTTTTATTTTGCCTTACTGCTGGAATGAGATAAAGAATAAGCCGTATATGGTACAAACCACATTTTTTCCTTCTAGAACTTAGCATACTTTTGATATTTACTTTGTAATGATGCAGAGGTAACACAATTTTCTTCAAATAGCTCTGAAATTGTTTTTAATTGCACAGGGAGTGCGGTTTTTAACTACACATCTGAGCCAGGATTCTAAGACTAATTTTACTTTTTCAAAGGTACAACCAAAGGCAGTTTTTTCTCCTTCTAAATGAGAGAGATTTTTCACAGAGAACAAAGACTCATAGGGAAAATCAAAACAAAGGCAGGATTTAAAGTTGCTTCTCATCCTCTCTGAAATATATGGGGAGGAAAGATGTGAATTCGAAGTTCAAAGGAGAGGAAAGAGTTGTGACTGCTTGCTACTTCAGTAAGGGTATAATTGCCACTCGCTCACTAAGAACAAGATGGAATAGGCCTTGTTCTGCAACCTGAGGGTTCACAAAGCAGAGGTTATCCCTTATCCAATGTAAGAGGTACCTCAATTCTGCCAGTGGATCTCAGGAGATCACAAAGCACTGCATGGACTTGCTGTTGTCCCCTATTCTGGTTATCCTGGAGAAAGAGTCGTGTGTGTGCTCTGCCTTTTTTGGTACTAAGTGGATGTGATCCAAAGTGGTGAAACGATTAAGGCCTGGGCTGACTATGCACAAGTATTTCAAAATACCTTTAAACATTTTCCAGAGATTACATTAGAGCCTCAGTTTACACTGTCACACCGTAACCATGCTACATCATCTGGCTTTCAATTTAAATTCTAGAGGCCAATTGCTGTGAGAGGGGAGAAGGGGGTATCATACACAAAAAAAACCCAATCCCCCAGAAGAGGCTTTCCCTGAAGATTCCTCTTAATAAGCAAGGATTGGGTTAAAACACTTGGGTTAAAACACAGTATTTGTGAGTTGCTGGATTTAGCCCGATAATGGGGTTTCTGCAAATGAATGTCTAAGACTCGAATTATGGGAAGATATGGGAACAAATATGTATCAGGCTCTTCCATAGCTTACCGGGTTCTCTAAATACAAGAGCCCATTTAAGAATCACAACCATCTGAGGAAGTAGTTATTATTCCTGCCTTATAGAAGAAAAATACTGAAGCTCTTCAGTAATATTGAACACATTGGGGCCAGGCATTGCTGTGTACCTTTTTATTCTAAGTGAGAAAGCAGGATATACTGAGAGGACGGAAAAGCTCCCACAGTGGGAAAAGACCTGAGGGAGTTACCCTGTGTACCCATTTTTAAAAAGTACATCTAAACATTACTAATGGCCAATGAGAATACTATTATCATCATCATTTTATAGATGAGGAAACACAGGCACAGAGAGAGTATGCAAATGTCTCACAATTACAAACGGATATGTGATGAAGCTAGAATTCCATTCAGGAAATTGGCTCGTTTGTCTAAATCCATAGCCACTCCATCCTACTGCAGTTCTTTCCTAAATAACTTGCCTAAAGCTACTAAAATACTGAACCCATAACTCTTCCACTTCATCACCGTCATGATACTGAAGAATCTTGACTTGTGGTGTAATTAAGAAGGTAATGATTTATTTTCTATTGTGATCCACACTCTTGGAAAGATCCTAGAAGAACAATCAACCACTTATAAATGTTCCTGGGATTGATCCTAACTCTGACTGTGACTGGGATAGAAATCAGTTCTCTCCTGGTGTCAGTCTCAATTTTTATCTCTTTTAAGAAATTCTGTCTTCATTTTTCCCATTTATTTATTTTATGTGAATGTAGAGATGGCACAATAATAGGAACATAATCAGTCCTAGAATAGGCAGTTTATTGAGACCCACTCAACACTTAATTGTTGGCCCCACTCCTTTCCTATCTGCCCTTCTTACCAATTCCATCTGCATGGATGTGCATGCATTCTTCTTCAAGAATATTCTGAAACGTAGCAGTGTATATATCATACATATGCACATGTAACAATGCATCGACGGCTGGACAAGGTGTTCCTTAGTGATAGTATGAGACAAACACAGGTAGAAGGGGCCTCTTCACTGCTCCAGAAATGACACAACCCATCCTGCCTTCTGAAGCTTTTGTGCACCTTTAGGTGATGATCATTTAATAAGTGGTAATCCAATCACAGAAAGAGTGTTTTGGTAATATAGCACTTGCAACTAACTACTACAAATTGAAGATTTAAGGAAATGTGTGATTGATCAGAGAGTCTGGGTAATAGCGTATATTTAGTGGGTGTCATTACACTCTAAAGAGATAAACTTTTTTAATGCAACCAATAGAAATCGGTGTTTTTCCTTTTTAGTTATCTCTTATATGACTGTTTCCCTTTCATCTACCGTAGTCTACTATGAGAGACTATGAGTTTAAGCCTATGTCTTGTTTCACATCTTGTGAAATGTGTCCATTTTTATCACCTCATTTGAGTTACAGAACTAACCTGAGAGAAGTTTTAAGAGGTTAGGGCAGGTATTATTAGCCCCATTTTACTTATGAAGAAAATAAGATACAGAAAAGCTAAATGACTGACCTGTGTTCCAGTGGTAAATAAGCTGAAAACCAAAACTAAACTCAATGTCTTCATGAACTAGACCATGTGTTTTTTACCCTTGTGCTACATCAGTAGTATACGGATTTCTGAATCATTGTGATCGGTGATGTATTCATGCAAGTCCTATACTTCTGTGTTCTCACTCTCCCCTGAAAATCCATTATGATTTCCATGTGTGCCTGTAACTTCCATGTGTATGCATGAACACATGTGGATGCAGGCATTTGTACACAAATGCGAGCAAAGGAACAAGGGTGAAGAGAAATTATCTTATCATGTAGATGCTGTCATGGTGTTAACTGGGCTAAAGTCTGGTGTGAATCTAGAAAAGTAAGCCATTATCAAACTAAGACCCATGTCTGGTTCAAGGGGATGAAGATGCACAAAAACAATGAACGAGACTAAGAGGGTGCGAATAAGCTAAGGTAGCAGAAGCTTTTTGTTGTGGCAAAGGCTAACAGGGCTCCTGAGTGGCAGCAGTGAATCCCCACAGTTCTTTTTTTATTTCTAACTGAGTCTAATCTTAGAACATGGTAATGAAGCAGAGATGATCCAAAATGATTGATAATTTAAAATTCTTTAAATTTGGTTTTCAACTAACTTGGTATTTATTCTTTTTTGATGTGTTTGCATAGTTCTTGGAATTCATTATACTTAAAATAATGTTATAAAACCAGACTAAGGACTTCTGACTCAGGAGAATCTGGGATATTTTCATACTTTATTCCATTCTCTGCTTAGAACTTTTTCTGAATCCACATTTTAATGCTGAGAATATATAGCATCACTTCCCAGACCAATTATCTTTCCTTGTAGAGTGAAATGATTCTATGATGGTTTTGCTGATTCACTAAGTGTTTTATTTGTAAGATTGAAGTTACAAAGCAAACAGCATCAAAATAACAATCTTATATATATATTTTTAAATAAAGACAGGATCTCAGTCTGTTGCCCAGGCTGGAGTTCAGTGGTGCAATCATAGCTCACAGCATCTTTGAGCTCCTGGGCTTAAATGATCCTCACATCTTAGTCTCCTGAGTAGCTAGGACTATAGGCTCACATTACTATGCTCAGAAATTTTTTTAATTTTTTTTTTTCAGAGACTGCTTCTTGCTATTTTGCTTAGACTGGTCTTGAACTCCTGGCCTCAAGCAATCCTCCAGCCTCACCATCTCAAAGTGAGCCACTGTGCCTGGTCCAAAATAACATTCTTAAAGACATCCTTTCCATCCACATATTGAATCTTTCCACATCTTACATAAGAGGGAGATTTGCAAATGTAAAAAATAATAAAACTTGATTTTAAAAAAGTCTTTCCAAGCCAGACATGGCTGTTCATACCTATCATCTCAGCACTTTGGGAGGCTAAGGCAGAAGGATTGCCTGAGTCCAGGAATTCAAGACTAGCATGGGCAACAAGCGAGACCTCATCTCTACAAAAAATGTTTAAAAATTAGCTAGGCATGGTGTTATGCACCTGTAGTTGCAGCTACTCGGGAGATTGAGGCAGAAGGATTACCTGAGCCCAGGAATTCAAGGCTGCACTCTGGCCTGGGCCACAGGGTGAGACTCCAGCTCAAAAAAAAAAAAAAAAAAGTAAGTAAAAATAAAATAAAATTAAAAAGTTATTCCATGAAAAAATGCTAATAATTTTCTTCAACTGAGTTGATTCTCCCTTACTTATCTGGGGTATTACTGACCCATTTTTAGATAGGAGGGAAAAAAAATTCTCAAACACCAAGGACAAGTTATTTCTCCAGCATTAAATTAAGAAATAACCAAATTATAACTTTCTCATTCATTGTCCAAAGTGTGCAAGATAACATTGTTGTATAATTATGATACTGCAATAAAACAACGAAAGGACATGATTCGTTAACTACTAACTTATAACCAGAGCATCACTAGGCCTCATTGTAGAGCCTTTGCCATGAACTTTACTGGTGACAAATGAGTGATTATAAATTATGAAGCATATGCTTATGAAAACATGCCAATGCACTATAGATGTTTGCCCTATGCTTCTGGATATTTAAACCAAGAGACAGAACTCTGAGTCTGGATTTTTCAACCTTGGCCTTATCAACATTTTGGATGGGATATGCCTTTGTTTTACGGGTGTCCAGTGCATTACGGAATATTCAGCAGCACCCCTGGCCTCTACCTACTGCATGCCAGTAACAGCACTCCCCTTCCCCACTTGTGACAACCAAAAATGTCTGTACATATTGCCAGGCACTGCAAATTGCCCCCATGTGGGAACTGCTTATCCAACTGTACTTTGTACCCCACAACTTCAAAATAAAATAAAAATTTTAAAAAAGAAACAAATAAGCCGGGCTCGTTGGCTCAGCCTGTTATCCCAGCACTTTGGGAGGCTGAGGCAAGTGGATTGCCTGAGCCCACGGGTTCGAGACCCACCTGAGCAGCTTGGTGAGACCATGTCTCTACAGTAAATCAAGAATTAACCGTTCATGGTAGCGCGCCCCTGTAGTTCTGGCTGCTTGGAAGGCTGAGGCAGAAGGATCGCCGGAGCCCAGCAGGTCGAGGCTGTGGTGGGAGGGAGCATGACACTGCACTCCAGTCTGGGTGACAGAGTGAGACTCCAGCTCAAAAAAAAAAAAAAAAAAAAGAAACAAATAAATCTCTTACTCATCTATGTCCACAGCTTCCAGACCCTGCAATGTAAAAGTATGAATATAATTTGTGAGAGATTATGTAAAATATATTTATTTGTTATCAGTGAATAAATACCAGATTATACTCTTAGGAAATAGAGGAAATTTGTATAAAGCTAAATATGGATAAATTTGAATACCGAGGTGGTAAGTTTTCTAGCAACCAGTAATGCTTGTTAAATATGAAATGCTGTGTCCAGCAGCAATTGATCGGACTTAATATCTGGTAGATATGAATCATTTACCCCATGGATATCCTGTCAGTAAATATGTTACTAAGTAATCTATTGGTACAAACTGAATTTAGCATTTCTTTTCTAACTCCGATTATATTCATCATTTTAGAAGCATAATCCCCACCCTTGTGCAGTGTGAGTGGAATTGTCAATGCACCTGTTTGTATAAGTGTGCATAATATACTTGATGTAAAGTGTTTTCAGAGATCCAATGCTTGAGATTTTTATAGATGCATTGATTTTTTGTGACAGTTTTACAGAATCAAATATACTGAAAAGGAAAGATAAAACTTCATTTGCTTGGCTTTCCTGTTATTTTTTAAAGCTGATTTTTAAAAAATGGTAGGTTTATAGTTAAGGTAGGTAACCCATTCAATATTTGAGGTTTCATGGCTAAAGTGAGTAATGTACTAAATGTTTATTTAGTAACTTGTACCTTTTAAAAATAGTTTTTCACACTCACTCTAGATTCTTTAGTTCTTGAAGATTCTTCTTAGTGAACACAATGAGCATAGTTTTTCCTCTCCTTCGCTTTCATTTTAATACCACACTCAATAATTCTCTTTAAATTTCCTTTTGTAGCTGATAATTTAATTATTTCTTAAGAAATGTTAAAATAATTAGCCATCTATTATGCACCTATTAGATAATTAACAAATAGTTGATGATTGATCTAATAGCAATTTGTTAAATTAAATTCAGTTTATTCCACATTTCAGCAGCTATCTATTGTGTAGATTATGTTTATGCTGCTAGGCTCAGTGAGAGATCCAGAGGTAAATTACAAGAAGGTCATTGTCTTTAATAAGCTTATGAGAAAAGATGAGTGCAAATAACTCTAATGCAATGTAGAATATGATGAGGTCATAAGAAGGAGGTTTTAAGAAGGTCATAAAAGGATGGGACATGGATGAGAGATGATTTCCTGGAGAGGTGGCATTCATACACCCGTGTTCTCAGCTACCTGCCAAAAATCCCGCCTACAGTGGAAGGGCATTCTCTGACCCTCTCCTCCTGGCATTAATACCCACTCCCTTTAGCGTCCAGTTCTTCTATGCCTGGAATTATTTGCATCATCATGAGCTCCTCAAGGCCACATTCTATTAAATAAAACATCTCATAACACTAACAGGTTTTTAAAAATTATACCTCTTCACACTTTCCCTGCTTTAGCCAAAGCTGATTTTAGAGATAGTCATTAGGTATTCAGTTAAGAACTAATTTGTCCAATATTGAAGCAGGATTCTAGATGAACAATAATTCATTATTATTATATTATGATGGCATGGCCCAAGAATTCTTTAGCCCTTCAGGCCTGCCTAATGCACAGTTGAGCCAACGTCCCTCCTAGATGTAAGCCCACGATGCATATTGGCGAGTCAGTGAATGCAGGGAACCTGGATCTGCTTTTAATTCATTATTTCTCATTTCTGTATAGGCAGGTGGTCTGTGAGGACACTGCATGACTGGTCATTTTCACTTACTAAAATAGAATTCAACAAATTGTGACTATTATTTTGCTTTTACCATCTTTTTTATGCACACTTTTTGTGGTTAATAATCAATGCCACCTTAAATCAAGATTTTACAATTAAAAATAAGTTAAATTAGTTCTGAAATTGCATTATACCTTTACTCATTTTTCATTAGGAAAGTTTTGGTCACATTGTAGAAGAATTATAGGGCCGATGCATTTACTTTGGAACTGCTGACTACTTAAAAAACTACTCTCAAAGATGTGGAGAAGTGGTTTTCTTGTTAAAAACACTGTACTGTATTGTGCTCTGGTGCTTGGAGTTGGGCTAGCTATATGAGTCAATAAAAAGTGTATGTGTATTCGAATATACATTTCACTTGTTCGTAAGTAAAAGATACATTTTAAAGATAAATATGGATGAAACTCAAAGTAAAAATAAGATGTTATGTAGATTGTCATAACAAAATTTCCACACAATGTATTGTTTCACTAGATGCAGTTTTATGGGTCTGGCAATTTTGCTGAAATAGTCAATTACTTCTTTAGGTAAGATAGATCTGAACACTCTCAGAAAATAATTTAGAATAATGATCTGTGTGATTTTTAAGTTTTCCATGGGAAAACATTGTTAAAATAACAGAGGACCCTAAAGACCCAATTTAGAAACTCTAACTTGTATTGTTAAAGAAATTTGTCTGATTTATTTGTGGATGCTGCAGGGCTTGAAATGGAGATGGAGAATATATGTCATCATATGTCCTTTGTCTCCATGTGTGTCCCTGATAGTCCACTGGTCAGAAATTTGCCAAATACCTGTTTTTATCCCAGTTTAGTTTTTGGTGATAACTAAATAAATTAGGCAAAATCTATCTTTATTTGATTTACAGGCCACGTTTAAATAAAATATAAAGTTTTTTTTTCTATATAGAAGCTCAGGATCATATTTTGGGATCAAAGGCATTCAGAATACATCTCTGTGATGTAGCAAATCTGGTCATTGTTGTGTTAAGCCGTACATATGAGAAAAATACAAAGGGAAACATGATAGAACATTGAAAATACATTTACACAGGAGGCCATGATGGCACACACCTATAATCCCAGCACTTTCAAAGGCCAAGAGAGAGGACTGTTTGAGCTCAGGAGTTCGAGACCAGCTTGGGCAAAACCTTGTCTTCACTCACACACACACACACACACACACACACACACACACACACAAAGAAGATGGGTGTGGTGGCATGTCTCAACAACTTGGGAGGCTGAGGTGAGAGGAGTAATTGAGCCCAGGAGTCAGAAGCTGTGGTGAGCCGTTATTGTGCCTCTGCACTCCAGCCTGGATAACAGAATGAGACCTCAACATAAATAAATAGATAGATAGATAGATAGATAGATAGATAGATAGATAGATAGATAGATAGATAGATAGATTTACACATGTAAGTTTCTATTCTTCTTAGTATAATAGGAAAACATAGCAAATTTGCATTCAACAATTTTATTAATAATGTAGAATAATTAATTCATCAATAACTCTAAGCTGAGAGGTGCTGCAAATACCACCAAGGACAGAGAAATGTTGCCACAAATGAGTGGAACAAGAAAAGTGAAATTGAGTCTGGAAAGAAGTAGCTAGGATCCATGAAATTAGCTTTGTGCTCCTCATGGAGGAGCTCTAAATTATCAAAAACATACATTATGCCCAAAAATATCTGCATGGCAAAAAAACTATCACATATGGAGGAAGGGAGCTATGAGATGATCCTAAATCTAGCATGTTTATGAAAACGAATAGGTAAAGAAGAAAAGTAAGACCTGTGTATCTTGGCACCCAACTTATTAAACAAATTCTCACTCTAAATGAAATATACAATTCACCTAAAAATAATGGGATAAGGAAGTCTTTGTACAGTAGATGAGGTATTTAAAAAAAATTAGGCTTTTCTCTTATGAGAGATGTAACTTGGCTTCTATATCCCTTCGTGAACAGCCTGGGGATTATGCATCAACTTTCTGTCTAGGCTTAGCTGTTTTGACCTGAGAGACAACCAAGATTTGACTCGGTTTAGAAAATGCAGGGGAGCATAGTGTCTTGATTGTTCTGCTGCCATGTTCCTTGTTCTTTCTGTTCCTCCCCTCATGCCCCAGAGTGTTGACCAACTGGCTCTACAGCTGTGAACAGGGCCTGAGACAATCTCATTGTAGGGTAGATATAAGTCTTGCCAAAAAGATACTCAGAAAGTTTGAGGTGGTTTGTTTATTTTTTATTTTTGCTAGAGTTTTCATAGCCAGATTCTTGCTGGAACTGAAGAAGAAAGCCATTCTCATGAAGTATTTACACCTTCTCCACTAATGCGTGTTCTTTGACCTTTATTTCAAGTTTCTGAAGAGAGCTGTTTAGACTTTTTTTTTAAGTAGTCATTCAAATAAGAATTTTTTTCTTTACCTTTTTAAAACAATGAACTACAAAATTGGCTTCTTCATGTTTCATAAAAGATTGCATTCATTCAACATAACTGGAAATGCTGGTAGCAAGCTATTTTGCCACCAAACTTACTGCCCTCAACAGCTGGAACTAGCCTTATGCCTGGTGATGTTTGTTTTGCTTTCCTTGATGCAGCGTCTATCCATATATTCTTGGACCTGCTCACACACTTTTCACTCCCAGAAGTGGCCATTCCAAACTCATATAGATCAGAAGTAAATTCAGAAATCTAGTTTAATTCTTATGGTGTTGGAACATAACTTGAATCTACCAACACACAAGACTATAGGAAATACAAGAATACATCTCAAGATGGTTAAAAGTGCCACAATATCAATTGTAAATTTTCAAAATTAATAAACCGATGGATTTTGGGGTGAATGGCCTTTTCCTAAACAGGAAGAAGATAATCCAGTGGGAAGTGAATACTAATTTAACTATATTTGTCTTCATTACTCATAGTCAGATTGCTTATTGCTGAACTGAGTCTAATATAATAACCTCCATCCGTTGGATGGTAATTAGATCTTAAAGGAAATAGTGAAAATGCTTAAGACTCCAAGAAATGGCATGGAAATGATTCATTTTGCATGTAAAATGAATGTATTATTTTTCTTTTGCTGGTCATGTTGGGTCCAATCATGTAGAGCAGAAAAGCAGAAATAGTTTTGGTGAAGGCACTAACATTGTCACTTTGCTTTGTCAGGTGCGTTGTAGAAGATAAGAACTCAAAGGTGGCCTGGTTGAACCGTTCTGGCATCATTTTCGCTGGACATGACAAGTGGTCTCTGGACCCCAGGGTTGAGCTGGAGAAACGCCATTCTCTGGAATACAGCCTCCGAATCCAGAAGGTGGATGTCTATGATGAGGGTTCCTACACCTGCTCAGTTCAGACACAGCATGAGCCCAAGACCTCCCAAGTTTACTTGATCGTGCAAGGTAAGGAGGTGGTGGGATAGATGGGTAGGTAGTAAAGAAGAGGTTTTGTTGCATATTTGGCAGCATTCTTTCTGAAAATAATACTTTCAAACATATTATTGTACTTAAGTATCTATATTTTATTTATTTATTTATTTATTTTGAGTTGGAGTCTCACTCAGTCGCCCAGACTGGAGTGCAGTGGCCGCTCCCGGCCACCGCAGCCTCGACCTGCCGGGCTCCGGCGATCCTTCGGCTCAGCCTTCCAAGTAGCTGGAACTACAAGGTGTGCGCGATCACGCCCGGCTAGTTTTTGATCTATTGTAGAGATGAGGTCTCGCCAAGTTGCTCAGGCGGGTCTCGAATCCGCGGGCTCAGGCAATCCACTCACCTCAGCCTCCCAAGGCGCGGGATTACAGGCTGAGCCACCGAGCCCGGCTATATTTTATTTCTAAAGAAATAGACTTAAAATAAGAAGACTAAGGAGAATGCACAGAGTACCCTTGTTACTGTGAGTCTGTGCCTTTGGTGAAAATGTTTTCTCCTAACCCTGAGTGTGAAAACACACAGGAAAAGCCACAGCATCTGGAACAAGATAAGACAAGGACACTGGAACACACAGAATGCTTAGAACAATCTGAAGTCCACTTTTTCTCCCTATTAGATACCGTATTCTTTGCTGAATTTAAGAAAGCTTGGTTTTATCTGTACTCGTCCTGAAGAATAGTATGAGTCATCTGTTTTTGTGATAGCAAAAGCCTTTTGGAAAAGTAAAAATTTCCAGAGTACTTGATGTCTTCTCAGCTATCCACCTTTCTGTGTTTGTAGCTCCATATAATACGGTTATGTTTACACATTTAAATAGGTTGCCTAAAATCTATACCCGGGTGTTTCAGAGCTCCAAATCCAGTGACATGGATCTGCAACGTCATTCGGGACAATTTGCTTGTAGAGTGATGTTTCCAAGGTCACACCTGATTCATGGTTTTATGTGATAAAAACCCTAAAAGACACACACATGCCCCCAAACTATGGCTCTATTGGCTTCCTTTCCCCGTAACGGTAGAATGAGAACAGAGCTGATCAGCTGCACAATTTTATTGCAAGCAAAGTCCAACCACCAGCAATTTCAATTCATCTATCAGGAAAGATCTAAGCACTAACAAATATTAGGGCTGTGTGCGTGTATTCTTGATTTACAATTTTATGTAAATTTAATGCAAATTAGGTATGGCCCTAGGGCTCCTGTCAAGATTCCAATGCAGTCAGTGGTGTGGCAAAGTTTGACTGTAGCTTCTATTA
Source organism: Carlito syrichta (assembly GCF_000164805.1). NCBI lineage: Eukaryota > Metazoa > Chordata > Mammalia > Primates > Tarsiidae > Carlito > Carlito syrichta. The sequence continues at coordinate 786,077 of NW_007253042.1, forward strand.
ATGTGTTATGGAACTGATTATTGCAGCGTTTAAATTATTGCTCTCCCAACTCATCTGATTAATATTGAAACCGGAATAAAATACATCAGAGACTGCCTGGTGCAGGGGTGTTTTAGTCACGTGACCTCTATCTTGATCCATTTGCAATGTCTGACAGCTTCATTTCATTGCTTGTAAAAGGCATGTCTTCTGGCTTGCAAGTTCCAAACACAGTCAAAGCATAGGATACTTACTATTCATGTAGAGAGTACTTGAGCTCAGAAACAAGGGACACACCAGGGTATGGATTTTAGGCAACCTATTTAAATGTGTAAACATAACTAGAGATAAGTAAATATATCAGTGGGTTAATTTACCAACTTCCTCAAAATAAATACAAGCACACACACATTCACACACACACACACACACACACACACACACACAAGCACACGTACACACAACATTCATCAAAACAAAAGGAGAATTTTTACCGAATTTAATGGCAGTGGTTGGAAAGATAGCTAGTTTATTTAGGACCTCTTATAACAGATTTTATCTATTGACCAGTTATTAAAATTATCTTGTGATTGTTCATATATTTGGTTTTTTATCTAATATATAATTTTTGATATAATAAATATCCGTATATTCTGTATAATGTACTATGCTTGAAAAATACTGCTTGATTATATTATGACATTTCTACACAATTTTAGTAACTTTATAAACTTTGACTTCACTAAAGAAAACCATGAACAACCACGACTGAAAATTGTGTATTGTCCTATACTGAGTGTGAATATTATATCCCGTGGTTTCTAGATGAGCCAAGAGAAGTCCATTACATTTAGATTACTTACTCACAGATACACAGAGTTTAGAGAATAGTTGAGTGCCAAGCAGACCTGGAAATCTAAAGCATTGGAATGGAATGTTTTTGCTATGACTTTAAGTACTACTTTAAGGATTTATATTTAAATCTATGCTCTTAGCACCAAATGCCCAATGTTTTCTTATTTGTCTTTATACTTTTAAGCTATAAACATGTCCATCTCACAAGGGTTAGAACTAGAACTAGGTTAGACCATGCTGCGAGTACCTTCATGGTAGTGCAAGTGAAATTAAATTTAACTTAATATTAAGGGCTGAAGAAGAATGTACTAAGTGTCAAATATTGTTTTTTAATTGTCTCATTTAGTTCTAATAGCATTACTACGAAGTAGATGTTAATAACTTATGTGTATATGTGTGTGCATATATATATACATATAAAGTTCAGAGACAATAAGTAACCTACTCAAGGCTCCTTGTTGACTTAGGACAGGGTTTCAAACCCATATCTGTCTAATTTAAGATGTCATTATATTTTCCACAATTGTATAAACCGCATTGCTTCAACAGTGAAAATGAGTAACAAAGCCTGTACTTACAAGGGGATGAAGAAAGTATTGTCCCCTCCTTGAGTCTGAGTCACTGAGAGGAATTTTTGGACAGCTGTATACATGTTAGATAATTTGATCTCTATTCCCAGTGATCTGAATCACTGAATCACTGTGCTGAGTCACTTCCTTTCGGAACATTCAGCTTGTCAGAGGTTCCAGCCATTCACACTATTCCCATTAATTTCTATGCCAGGCCTCAAACTCTACATGCTTTTTGCATTATCAAAGATTTTGCTCCTAGGTCTGACTGACATCTCCCTTTGCCCCCAACCCCACAGCACTTTCCTTCTAATGGCCCTTGATTTTTTAAAGTTCTATTTTGATTATCCTCCATGGTTTCTGCAAATTCAACTTAATTAGTCATTAAATGAATGCTGTTTTCCTTTTCCTTATCCAATGGTGAAGCCATCCTTAGCTCAGAGGTGCTATGAAATGTCACTAAAGAATAGTGATTAAAAAGGCAGGCTTAGCCGGGCTCGGTGGCTCAGCCTGTAATCCCGCGCCTTGGGAGGCTGAGGTGAGTGGATTGCCTGAGCCTGAGGGTTTGAGACCCGCCTGGGCAACTTGGCAAGACCTCATCTCTACAATAAATCAAAAATTAGCCGGGCATGGTAGCATGCGCCTGTAGTTCCAGCTACTTGGAAGGCTGAGGAAGCAGGATCGCCGGAGCCCGGCAGGTCGAGGCTGCGGTGGCCAGGAGCGGCCACTGCACTCCAGTCTGGGTGACAGAGTGAGAGACTCCAACTCAAAAAAAAAAAAAAAAAAAAAAAGGCAGGCTCTACAGTCACATTGCCTGATTTAAATCTGTTTTTATTCTTGCAATCTAAATAAACTTGGAGGTCACCCACTTGACTTCTCTAAAGCTCAGTTTTGTCATATGTAGAATAGAGATAAATTTAAAATATTAACTTCTTTTTAAATCTGTTATAAGGATTGAATCAGATGACCTATGTAAAACCCTTGCCTTGTTTTTGGAGATCATGTGTTCTCACCCAATAGACTGATGATCATGTTGATATGATGACGACAATGACGACGATAATAACAGTGAATATCATGATGCTGCTGGTGCTCTTGTATTTCTATAAAGTTCACTCTTGTCCTGACATGCTTCCCAGAGTCTAACATCTGCTTTTCCTCATTGTCTGTTACCCTTGCAGGTGCCTCTTTTAATTTTTAATTTGGGTATCTCCAACCCATTTTTCAGATGTCCTTTTCCTTAGCACCCAGTCTTTAGTTTTAATTCCTTAGGATTCTAGAGGGCTTCTTAGACCAGCATCTCTAGATGTGATCCTTTTATGGCCTGCAGCAAAGTCAACATTTTGGTTTATGACACTTGTCAAAATGTAGATTCCATTGGAATCCTCAGGAATGGGACCTAAACTTGCAAATTGTTATGTCTGTAGGTGACTCAGATGCACACACAAATCAAGAACTACTTTTCTAAGAATCCAAGCAATCACTGAGAGGGACTTAGTGCTGCTTTCTTGCTCATGTTTTTCTATGATATTGCATCTAATCATATATCAAACTTTACAGAGCAAGTACTAAAGCCTTATAATAATAAAATTTTAAAATAAACTAAACTTGTAGACTCATTACAAAAAACACAGGCGTTCCCATTCTGTGGGCTGTCTCTCCACTCTCTTGATGGTTTCTTTTCCTTTGCAGAAGCTTGCCAATTTGGTGAGGTCCCACTTTTCTATCTTATTTCTTATGGCATGGGCACTTTGAGTTTGGATCAGAAATTGGTTGCCAGTTCCAATTTCCATAAGGCTGTCTCCTGCATTTTTAAGATTCTTATAGTTTGAGGTTTTACATTTAGATCTTTGATTCATTTAGAGTTAATTTTTGTGTACGGTGATAGGTAGGGATCCTGTTTCAATCTACAGCATGTGATCAACCAGTTTTCTCTACATCATTTACTGAATAGGTTCTCCTCTCCCCAGTGGTTGTTGGTGGAGGCTTTGTCAAAGATGAGTTGGTTGAGAAATTGAGGCTTTGCTTCTGGAATCTCTATCCTGTTCCATTGGTCTGTATGCCTGTTCGTGTACCCGTACCAGGCTGTTTTGATTATTGCAGCCTTATAGTAAAGTTTGAAATCTGGAAGTGTGATACCTCCTGCTTTGTTTATTTTACTAAGGATTGTTTTGGCTATGGTGGTCATTTAAAGGCCTAACATCTAGGATCTATAGGGAACTCAAATTGCCAAAAGAAAAAAAAAAAAGTCCCATTAAAAAGTGTGCAAAAGACATGAATAGACACTTCTCAAAAGAAGATATATGGGCAACCAACAGACACATGAAAAAGTGCTAAGTCTTACTAATCATCAGAGAAATGCAAATCAAAATCACATTGAGATATCACCTAACCTCAGTAACAATGGCCATCATTAATAAAACAAGCAACAACAGATGCTGGTGAGGATGTGGAAAAAAGGAACGCTTCTATACTGCTGGTGGGAATATAAACTATTGCAACCTCTTTGGAAGACAGTATGGCGAATTCTGAAAGAAATAGAAATTGACTTTTCATATTCAGAGCAATCCCTCTATTGGGAATATACCCCAAGGAACTCAAGTCATTCTACATAAAAGATACCTGCACAATCATATTTGTTGCAGCTCTATTCACAATAGATAAAACATGGAACCAACCGTGCTGCCCATCGAAGTTGGACTGGGTAAAAAAAAAATGTGGTACATATACACAGTGGAATATTATGCAACCATACAGAAGGACAAACATATGAACTTCGCAGCAATTTGGATGGATTAGGGTCTATTATACTCAGTGATCTATCACAGAAACAAAGAACAGAGTACCATATGTTCTCACTCATAAGCAGAACTTGAACAATTATCCTAATACTATAAGAAAGAGATTGGCAGTAGTGGGTAACTTCTAGGGAAGGGAAAGTGTGATTGACAGTTGAGGAAAACTGCCAAAGGAGGCGGGCACACCTTATCAACTAGGGTACCTGCATAATGAACTTTTTTTTTTTTTTTTTTTTCCATTACTCAGTATTTTTTATTATGGTTTTGTGGAGTACAGTTAAGAGTTAGGTGTACAATTACGTTTCAATAATGAACTTTTTGTATATTTAACTCTGAATTGCACCCC
>NW_007253042.1:790843-805586 GCF_000164805.1 Carlito syrichta
GGCGAGACCTCATCTCTACAATAAATCAAAAAATCAGCCGGGTGTGGTAGCACGCGCCTGTAGTTCCGGCTACTTGGAAGACTGAGGCAGAAGGATTGCCGGAGCCCAGCAGGTCGAGGCTGTGGTGGCCAGGAGCGGCCACTGCACTCCAGTCTGGGCAACATTGTGAGACTTCAACTCAAAAAAACCCCAAAAAACAAAAATGTGAATCTTTTTTTGAATACCCCATTTGCCATACCTAACAACACAAATTTTAACATATTTTAAATTTATGTATTGCATAATTGTTAACGTGGTAGCCATACTGGAGTAATCATTTCCATGTTGAGATTTTTGCTCTTTTTTTATACTATTGTAATTTGGTTAACTTTTTAAAAAAATAGCCTAACCTGCAAATACTAAAATTGGAAGTAACTTTTTAATATTGTGATGTTTTGAAATGCATTTCTAAATAAATTATTAAATTTCACTATAGTGTTAAACAGAATCTCAGAAATTTTTCTCACTACTGTGACTCAACTCACACACATGACTTGTGGGAATCTATTAGTTGTCAGGAAATTTGTTATGTAAAAAAAGATATTAGAATGGGACTCTCAACATGCATGGTGTTTCTTTTCAAATCTCCACACTTAAAAAGCCTTATTTCCTGTGTCTCATTAGTCCTAGATTATTTGTATTGATTTACAATTGTAATGTCTGTAGATACCCTCTAAATTTAATAATGGAAAAGTCAAATATTAGGTAGCATGAATTTAAATTTTTTAATGAAAATTAGTCTCGAACTTGTTGGTTCTAGGATTTAAATTTTTAGAAGCAAATTTTATAATCCTGTTTAGCATTCCTAATGCTGACTCAGAACTCTAAGAAGGCATCCTTTTTCTCGCTCATTCTTTTGCTATTCTTTCCTTCTTTAATTACTTCCTTCTTTCTTCTTTTCCTCCCTCCTTTCTTCCTTTTTTCCTTAATAAATAACATGTGGCATTGATTATTTTTTCAATAATTGAACATTGCTTACAAAATTTCATACAAAAGTTTCTCCAGTGCATTGTAATTGAATATAGCTTGTAGCTCTTTTTATTTTTAAGGCATTCTAATAAAATAAGAATTTGAAATCTTCATTAGTTAGATTTGTTATTAGGGTTAATTTTGTTGATTATTGAGAATCTTAATGATTAACTGGAATTTGCTCATTTGAATTTTATATGCTGGAAGTCTGCTAATTTTCCTACTCTTAAGCTTAATATTTCGGACAATAGCCTCTTGATTAGCTGTTAATAGGTCAAGTTCAGACTTGGAAGACATCACTATCCACATCAGCAATGAAACAGCTAATGTAAAGGAAAATAAAACTTTTTGGCTAAAATATTTGGGAACATTACCTCATGTAGTTTTAACTTGATATTCTCTCTGTAGGAAGGACTTCAAGTTTCATCTGAATCAATCCCATCCATGCATAATTTATTATCCCTAAACTCTTCATATATACCTGCAGTTCACCTTCTAGTTATTAAATTAAATAAACCACTTACATTCACTTACTTTTTTTTTTTTTTTTTTTGAGTCTCAATCTGTCACCCAGGCTGGAGTGGTGCAGCACCACAGCCTCGACCTGCTGGATTCAGGCAATTCTTTCACCTCACTCTTCCAAGTAGCTGGAAGTACAAGTAGGAACCACCATACCTGGCCAATTTTAAAATTTATTGTAGAGATGAAGTCTCACCAAGTTGCCCAGGCTGGTCTCAAATACCTGGGCTCAGGCAATATTCTCACCTCAGCCTCCCAAAGTGCTGAGATTACAGGCATGAGGAATCGTGCCAGACTGTATCCACATACTTTGTAATCTAAACTCCTTTGCCCTTTTTGAAGATGAGAGAAAATAAAGGAAGAGAAAAAAGTTATCTGATTACCAGTAGTGGCACCAGAGTTTGCTTAGTATAAAAACCTGGGCTTTATACAAGGAAGAAAGCTACTTGAAGACAGAGACTAATGAATGTTCAGCTAGATTCAAGTACTGGATCATTTTGTCTATGAGAATTTTAATACCTTATGGTCAGAATTTTGAGGATTATTAGGGAGATTTGAGAATTATTCCATATTGGATCCGTGTCTGCTAAATATTGTTACTACATCTGATCTGTCTAACAGGCTATTTTTACTTATATTTACGAATATCACATGTGAATATTCACATGTGTGCTAGTTTTTACACAGAGATTCTACCTTAACTACTAAAATAAGGATATCTGCGTTTTCAAATACTTTTTTTTTGAGTTGGAGTCTCAGTTGCCCAGACTAGAGTGCAATGACCATTCCCGGCCACTGCAGCCTTGACCTGCTGGGCTCTGGGGATCCTTCCACCTCAGCCTTCCAAGTAGCTGGAACTACAGGCGTGCACTACCACGCCTGGCTAATTTTTTGATTTATTGTAGAGATGAGGTCTCACCAAGTTGCCCAGGAGGGTCTCAAACACGCAGGCTCGGGCAGTTCACTCACCTCGGCCTCCCAAAGCACAGGATTACAGGCTGAGCCACTGAACCCGGCTCAAATACTTTTAAATAGCATGATAAGCCACGTAAATCATTATCATCTGTAGCAGTTGTTTTCTATATGTTACCTTAAAAATGTATTTTTAAAAATATGAAAGGATGGACATCTTAACAACGTTGATTCTTCCAATCCATGAGCATGGGATATTTTTCCATTTGTTTGTGGTTTCTTTGATTTCTTTGAGCAGTGTTTTGTAGTTTTCGTTTTAAAGGATTTTCATTTCTCTGGTTAAGAAGATGCCGAGGTATTTAATTGTGTGTGTGTGTGTGTGTGTGTGTGTGTGTGTGTCTATTATGAATGAGATTGTGCTTTTTATTTGGTTCTCTGCCTGTTTGCTGTTGGTGTATAAGAATGTGACTGTCTTTTGCACATTTATTTGTACCCTAAGACTTTGCCAAAGTCCTTTATCAGTGCAAGGAGGTTTTTGACAGATTCTTGTATGTTTTCAAGGAATAGGATCATGTCATCAGCAAAGAGGGATAACTTAACTTCCACTATTCCTATTTGGATACTCCTGATTTCCTTTTTCTGATTGCTCTAGCTAGGACTTCCAACACTATGTTATAAAGGAGGGGTGAGAGTGGACAGACTTGTCTTATCCTGTTTTCAGGGGAAATGCTTCCAATTTCTGTCCATTTAGCGATATGTTGACTGTGGGTTTATCATAGACAGCTCTTTCTTTTTAGTTAAGATGCTATTAGGCAGACTGAAGTGTAGTAAAGAGCAACCCAGCCTATGTTAAGGCCTGCACAAGAAGGGCTTCTGAGTAGTGGGCATATATGAAGGGCCAGGGCCCACACAAGAGAGCATCTCAGGGGAAGACATGCAGGAGGGTTGGTACCTTGGATTCATTGAAGAGAATTGAGCACGTAAATAAGTATATTGAAGATAATAATAACCAGTTTCTTATTGTTGGAGTAGAGAAGTCTAAATAAAAAGAGGAGAAAGTGAAAATGAACTCTGGTGTTGGATGAAAATTGAAGTCATTAGTGTTTATTCATGAGTTTTCATGGGAGGGAGGTATGGAGGGAAGAAAGGGGAGAAGAGAGAGAATGAGAGAGAGAGAGAGAATGACACAGAGAGAGAATGAGAGAGAGAGAGAGAGGAGAGAGAGACAATGACACACACACACACACACACACACACACAGAGAGAGAGAGAGAGAGAGAGATGTGTGTATATATGCATATATATATTTCCTGGTGTTCCTTGATCACTGAGAGGCCCTGGAGCACAGTCTCCCCAGTAGCAATGCATATGCTGAGTAGCCAGCATCCAGGTGTTGGCTTTAAACTATCACTATCCACTAAAAGGAACAAGAGTTACTTAGAAGGAATAATATGGACTTGGGGCATCTTTTGTGCCAGAAAGTAAGGATGTACTCAAAAAATGATGAGAAATGCCAAAAGTACATGGAAGCCAGGTGTAGTGGGGACCAAAGGGACTTCCACCAGCCGAGTCTGGGAGTCTGGGACAATTTGGATCTCGAAATAAATGATTGTGGTATATTATAGGACTGGTATAAATGAAATGATAGTTACTAAATAAAGAAAATATAAAGCCCATTCTTAGAATGCTGACTAATAAATGTAGAAGGAATAATGGACTTTGAAAAATATTGTTTGGCAACCATTGCAAAAACAGTTAATCAAAGCAAGAAATATCAATGGATTCTAAAATTTGTAGGTAAAAATGAAATAAGAATTGAAGTTTTTATGTAATGTCAAGGTAGCCCCTCAGGAAATATTTATTAAGCACAAAGGGAAAAAAGAACTTTTTTAAAAAGCAAAAAAACTAATCTGATACCATATTAATTATGTGATCAAAGTTAACACTACCATTAATGGGACAATTTGGCATCATGTACCAAAAGATAGGAGACAATGAGCAGAACAAAGTGTCACTTCTGTGAAATTTTTTCCCCAAAACCTGAGTCTAATCATAAGAAGACATTGGGCACACTTAAGTTGAAAGACATTCTGCAAAAAGACTGGCCTCTGATCTTTGTAAATGTCAAGATCATGAAAATCGGGACTGATTGAGAATTGCCCATGTTTGAAAAAGACTAAAGACATATGACAACTGGGTATAATATGTAATCCTATATTGGACCCTTTTACTAGGAAAGGCATGATGCAGCAATTGACCAAACTTGAATGGAGTCTAGGGGTGAGGGGTATATTGGAGGTTTTAGTATTAGTTTTGCAATGTTTCTAAAAACTTTAAATTACTTCAAAATAAAAGTAAAACAAACACACAATAATAATTAAAACAGTTGTTAGAATTAAAACTAGTGAATTAAATAACAAATTATATAAATGTTAAACATAGAATAAATAAGCAGTGTTTTTCAAGCATAATCCATTATAAAGAAATGTATAAATAAAATATATTGTAATAAAAAGTCAAAGGAGACTGGGCATGGTGACTCACGTCTGTAATTCTAGCACTTGAGCCCAGGATTTTGAGACTAGCTTGGGCAACATAGCAAAACCTCATTTCTACAAAAATTAAAAAATTTAGCTAGACATGGTGGTGCATGCTTGTAGTCCCAGCTACTTAGGAAGCTGAGGCAAGAGGATTGTCTGAGCCCAGGATGCAGTGAGTCTGCAGTGAGCTGTGATCGTGCTACTGCACTCCTACCTGGGTGACAGAGTGAGACCTCGGCTCAAAATACATACCTACCTACATACATGTATACACATAGAAATCAAAAGAGAAAAATCATAAGATAATTCCAATGACTAACAAAATACATAGGATATAATTCAACCTCTATTCTTCATTTTTTTAAATACTCATAAATTTCATGAGCTAATTAGATGATATACTTCTTAACATGAAAAAGATAGGTAACCTCAACAGTAATTAAAGTCAAAACCAAGACAAGAATACTAACAATCATTATTGTTACTTAACATTAGTTTGGAGGTTCTAGTCAATGTAATGGAATAAGGTGATGAAAGAAAAGATTTAATTATGAGAGAAAAGAAAATACATTTTTCAATATTTTCAGCTAATATGGTTACTACCTAGAAAAACCCTTATGAATTAATGAGAAAATATATGATCACTAATAATATTTTGATAAATTATTCAGTTATCTGAAGAATTATGTAAAAGCAGTAGTTTTTACATTTAGTAATAATAAACACATATAAACAATGGCATTCTCAAAGCTGAAACAATGTAAAAACATTTGAGAATAAATGAAATAAACAATGTAGAGAGCCTAAATGCAGACATGAAGAGAGTAAGAAAACAGTTTTTTGGGTTTTTTTTTTTTTTTGGCTGTCTGCTTGATTATTTGTTGTTTTTGTTTTTAATAGAATAAAATAATTCTTGAATGTGGACACAAATAACGTTAAAGATGTAAAGATGTTAAAATGTAAAATGACAATTTTCCCCAAGGTAAATAGAATTTTTTATGTATCTAAAAACTACTTTGGGACAATTTTAAGTTGAAATGTTTGTATTTAAATTGAATTTTTAAGTTTAATTAACTTATCAAATTAATTATGAAGAGTGGCCAGGCACATATAGTCAACTTAAAAAAATAGTCATTTTACTGGGGAGAAAGAACTGGTTCTTTGTGCTATTTGACGCTAACATATTTTGTAAAGATAAAGTAATCGAAGCAATATACTTTTGATTTAAGAATGATCAAGTCATTGGATCTAGATGCAAGGCCCAAAACACTACTATGTATGGTAATGTCGTGTATGATACAGGCTTATTTAAAATAATGGAGAAAGTGTGATTATTCAACAAATGGTTTTGAATGAATGAATTAAATAAAAAATAAAGTTAAAGTTTTACTAAACAGCCATCTATGAAAATTAACAACAAATGTCTTAAGAATTCAAAAGTAAAAAATAAAAAATAAATTCTGGAAGAAATATCAATAAATGTTTCTTAGCAGAGTCCAGAAGGCTTTCTTAGCATAAAAGTGAAAAAGGTATAGAGAAAAAAAAAATGGCTAAATTTGATTGTACATTTATAAAATTAAGAGAAGTCATTACGTTATTTAAAAACAAAATAAGTGACATAAAGCTTTGGTGCTATTGGCATTTGAATAGGTTTGAACACAACTATAAAGGAAATATGACGAAAATTTGTCAAAGACATACATTTCCATATTACAAAAGAACACATGAAAATAGCAAACATATGGAAAATTGTTGAAACCTTACTGATAATCAAGGACATGCAAAATAAAACAGCAATAAATTATTTTTTAAACCAGTAATACTAGGAAAGTGTTAACAAAATAGCCAGAATTGGCAAGTCAGTAGGAAAACTGACACTTTTATATCTCCCTGTTGAGAGTGTAAATTAATGAAATCTTTTCCCAAGGGTAACATAGGGATATCAATCAAAGTTTTGAAATATATTTGTATCATTTGACCCAATAATTTCACTTCCATGTATGTGTAGAAATAAAATCATATGAAAGGTAAACAGATTTTTGTACAAAGTGGTCATTACAGAATTACTTTGAAAGAAAATGATGGGAATGCTATAAATATTCAGAATATGGAGTAGGAAAGTTACATTAGGGATTGTTTCATAAGTAATATGATTAGAGTGGACATGGTAGTGGCTGCCCTGCATTCAAACCTCTTTTTGTATTTGAAGATGTTCCTCCCTGTTAACATTGTTAGGATGCAGACATTACCACCCAATATAAAAGTTGAAATAAAACCCAGACATCCTCAAAACTGAGGCTTGGGCATGAGATCCAGACCTTAAGATCCCAGTGCACCTGCCTCAGACTTGAAATTATTAATAGATCTTATTGGTAAAAGAAACTCAAAAACAGAATTTAGTCAAGTAATCAGCAGCACCTGTACTAGTGAGTTTAAGTGGGAGTGGCTATATCACTGATGTTCCAATTAAGACCTGAATCCAGGGCAATATTGGTGGTAGGGAAACCCATGGCATTCACGTTCAGATTCACCAACAGTCTTGTCCTCCTCATACTTTTGTTTTTTAGCATGATTCTCATCTTGCACCCTTCCAAGTGATATGAATTGCAATGAGCTCCTTTTCTACAGAAGACAGCTAGAGATATTTTCTATTTCTTCTAGATAAAAGCTCTGAGTTGTACAATTAAGTAACCATAACTACAATATTTTAAAAGGCATTTTATTAAATGATAAAAATATTTGCAATGCATGATTAAAGTGAAATGAGCAGTTCATAAAACAGTAAAATCTGTAACCTCAGTTTTGTAAATTATGGTCAATACACATATCATATAGACTCATACATACTGTGGGGGGAAGAATAGAATACAATATACCAAAATAATTTTTACAATGTTTTTTGGGTGTTAGCTTTACAACTAAAATTTTAGATTATATAGCTTTTAAACTTATGTGTGTGTGTGTTTTATCTGGAGAATAGCTCAACAAAAGTTGTTAAAATAATAAATGTGATTATTGAAGGATAGACTTTCAGAAAAATGTTCAGAGAGTAAAATTTTCTTTGGTGCCTTCCTCTTCCTTTTTCTTTCCCTTTTCATTATTTTTTTCTTCTTTAACTGTCCATTTCCTCACCTGAGTGTTCTTAATATCCTGTCTTTTTGCTTTTTATGAAGGAAGCAGACTCAGATCCTAAGCTATCAAGTTATTACAACTTGCAAAGATACATTCTTTTTCAAGAGATATCATAAATATAATGTTTCATGTGTGCAGGCACACACACAACAAAGTCTTAAGGAGAAAGGAGGACAGAGATTTTGTGTGGGTAGAACCTTGTCAATCTCAACCCAGGTAGAATTGCAGAATATACAATTTCCAGGATAACATTTATAATTAAATTTTAAAACACTTAAATCAGTATCTGGATGCTATTTTAACCATTTACTTGCTTCATTTGCCTGTCTACCCAAGTTGAATCATGTAGTTCCGCATTTTATGGCCCCCTTATTGGAACCGAAAATTCAAGTTTATTCCATCTTACCTCGTTTTGCCCTCTTCTGTCTCTAACCATAACTGACTCCAACAATCCCTTTTCTCTCTATTTAAAGAGTGCTAAATGCTGCTAGGAAATGGATGCCATAACACTTTATTGAAGACCTGTAAAGTCGTGCTAACTTTAGTTGAGGCCTTACGCTTTCTGTCAATCTTCATTCATTGCTTGGTAATTTTCAACTCAATTGCCTAACTTAGGTGTGTCCCATATTTTCTATCTGCAACCTCCGTCTGCCCCTCTCTTTTTAATGAGCCAGTCTTCTCATGTCATTCTCTTTGGCCTCTATTTAACACACTATTAATAATTCTCTCTTTTCTTGCAATATCTTTTCTCTTTTTTTTCTGAAATAATGCACTATCCTAATGTTCCTTCTATCTCTCAGACTGTGTCAACTTGATCTCCTTTAGTTGTATGATCTTCACATTTCTGTATGTCTCATCAGAGCTGCCCTTGTTTCTCCTTCCTTTTCCGATTTTGTCCATTAATGACCTCATCTTTAACTGTAACATCTATATCGTTTGATTCCAAGTCTCCATTGCCAGACTTGCCCTTTATTTTTCTGAATTCTAGCCCAGAAATACCTTATAAGCATTTCTTTCTATCAGCCACTTCTCATTTATTGTGCTCAAGTCAAAATTAATTTTTGCCTCCAAAGCATTCCTACCTTTTCTTTCTGATGTCCCTGTTTCTGATAATGGTACAATTGATCTCTCTAAAAGCAAGATTATTTCTAACTTCTCCATTCCATCTATGTCTTCTTTTCAATGACAACATTTTAGTAACCTATGCTTTCTCACCTTCTCTAATGTATATTCTCATTACTTCTTTTCCAGAATGTTTTTCAAGAAAAGTTGTATTTTTGCCCCCATGTTTCCATATTCTAAACTGTCCTGGACATCATTTCAAGATACTTGTGATATATAGTACTGTTATTAACATTCCTTGTCCTGAAATCTTTTCACTGCTCACAGTAGTGATTTCCTGCTTACAGAGAATAGTCTGGCTTGAGTGATTTCCTCTCAATATATTGTTTCAACTTTTTTCCTTTCCATGTGCATGCCTTATATCCTGGATAATCAGACATTTCCCCAGTACTGTGATAGTAGAGTTAGTCAAGGAGTGTGAGAAAGAAGATAGCAGGCAGAACCAGGGCACGTGAAGAGGCCTAGGCCAGTGGCTGGTGCATGGGGAACAAGGGATGGGAAACAAGAGGGGCTGCTGAGGTATACAGCCATGTAGGCATGTTAGGGTTTGAGTTTGGTTTGTTTTATTATTTTCAAGGTATGTGGGTATTCTAAGTGTGATAGCAATCGATTGAAGGTTTTTGTTTTTTTTTTTTAAGCAGGGAAGTAACAATTCATTCCCATTGAAGTGTTAAAAGTATCACAAAGCTTAATCTATGTAAAGTGATTTTTCTATCATGGCTTACTTGAAATTGCTATCCACAAGCAAATTCTTTCTTCTCTAACATAAGAAATACATTTATCTCACTCTTAAAACATATCACATTCCACTTTATAACATAGCTGTTTGTTTACACATCTTATCTCCTCTACTGGTTCAGGCTCCTAGAGTGCACAGTATGTGCCTTGTTTCTCTTTGAAACCACACAAAACTTCAGAAAATACTAAATAATGAATGAATAGTCATACTTTCTAACAGTAACATTCAGGTTCACAGGAGAGGATGGGATCATATATAGAATGTTGAGACAGTTGTTGAAAATCTTAGCCTTTATACATTGAGATTCTTTATCATTCTACCTTTGTACGAATGGAGCAAGTCTTTGTATCTATACCCTATTCACTCTATCTTTGAAAAAGGATCTAATAGACATCCCCCAACTAATAATCATTGAGTTCTTTAAGTTTTCTAAAGAAAAATACATCAGTTTTCTTTCTTAGTATTTGCAGTATTAAATCTGAAAGAAAACTTATTATTTTCTACCACATAGCCAGTTAGAAGAACTGTACCAGGCCTACAAGCTAGCAAAAATGAGAGCATTTTAGATTGTTCCAGGGAAGAAGAATAGGGGTAGATAGAACTTTTCTGACTGCTGATTGGTTACTGAACAGATAATGATTTATGGCACATTTTAAATTACTCTTCTGGATGGAATGGTTTATAAAGGGAGGAAATGGGATTGTTCTTTAATATCCTGAAGCATCTGAAAACCTATGCAACTTTCATTGATCTGCTCTCTGCTGGATAATACCACTATTTAAAATCAATGACATATTTACTTCTCTCAGAATGCCTCCATGGTTACAAACCATTATTTGTTGTTTGTTGAGAAGTAAATTTCTTGCTCATTTTCCCACTAAACAGGAGTTTCCATAGACTTTGGGGTATTCCAGGGTTATCAGTATTCAGTCTATTTTTTTCATCCTCCTCCTTATTCCATTTCCATTTTTTAATCACTTTCGATAACCTGAGAGTCAATAGTCTTCAATAGTCTCTGAAAAACAAATGAACAAACTATTAAATTCTGCATATTGCTCACCACTCATATATTGGCAAAATATTTTCTAATATTTTTTTTAATAAAGAGAAAGAAAACATTAACTTGATGCTTTTGTTGTGTTGGGGGGGTGTAGATTTTTATTTTAAACAATGGCAAGGTAAAGCAAAGTATATGTCTAGAGATAAACAATAGCCTCTCTTGTATTAGACACTAGATCAACTTTGATAGCAGTTTATTTCATCGCCTTAAAATAATGTTCTCATTTGAGTTGAAAAGGGGAGAAAACCTGTTCAAGAGTGCTGCCCAGCCAAATGGCCCATGATTGATGGGGCACCAACAACCAGGGGGTATTTGCCAGTTCACCAATGCCAAGTCCTCAGAGTGACTTTGCTGCTTGTGACAGCTGGTGTTCTCTATTGGAAGGCTGTTTATGTATACATCTATGATTTGCATATTTATATACCTCGGCTGCTGTATGAGGTCTACATTTCACAGCAGTGTGTATAAGCTGTACAGCCTTGCTGCTTGAGAGCCTGTGGACATTAGATGGTAGAATTGGTTTGGGTACAATGAGAATTTTAGGTTTTTGTGTTTTGCAACTTAGCTAGTAATGCCACATTTTTATTCAACTCTTTCTTCAACAACTTCAGTAATATTTTTGAAGCATCTCTATGCATGGGCTACCATTTGAAAAGACACATTTTATGCTCTCTAGGAGGGTACACGTTCAGATATTAAGGCATCATAGAAATAAAGAAAGAAAGATATTAAAGGAATATATTGAGTCAAGTAGAACCCTGAAGTGGAAATTGTGGGATTTGCACATTGAAGGGAGTTACTGATATTTTTCCTTAAATTGGGATATAAGGAAGTTAAGAATTGTTCTGCTAAGTCAGATAAATGAACTAAGATGAGGCTTCTCTTTCTAAATAGTAATATCACAGGGATCCTGTAACAAATTAGATTTCCACAGTTGTTTGAAAAATCAAATGTAAAATAGTTATTGTGCAAAAAAAAAAAAAAAAATGGGAGCAGCCACTTTGGATAAAAAGAATGTAGCTTATAGGAAACAGGAGATGGATAAACAAACAGTGTATATGAAGAAAGACAGCAGTCTTAGGAATAGAGAGTGGTAAATGGATTAAGAGGAGATATAATAGGGTGGGAGTGTCATATAAAGAAATTTAAGGTAGTTGATGAAAAGCTTAGTCGATATTTGTGTGAGACTGAACATTTCTTAATGTCAATTGAGGGTGTTAACTTGGTAAAAATGATGGGTAGAATCTTTATATAGAAGAAGTTATCTGAAATAGGATGTTTAGAGAGGCAGTTTCTGGAAAATAGTATCAAGAAAAAGATAACCAGGCTAGAATTTTAATGAGTGAAGAGGACAGGGCAATTTTTCAACAAATGAAGGCTATGGTATTTGGCAGAAATATTCCAATTTTTGTGAAGAACAATAAAGAGTTTTAAAGTGAACTGAAGATGTCTTCTATAGCTTGTTTTACAATAGTGACATGGAGTATAGTGCTCATGCAACAGCTCTCATGTTGAAGAACCTACTTACTATAAACTGAACATTTATGTTCTTACTAAATTCATATGTTGAAACTTTATCCTCACTGCGATCGTATTTGACAGTGGGATCTTTTGGAGATGATTGTGGTCTGCTCTCATGAATTTATTAGCACCTTTGTAAAAAGAGAGATCCTTTCCCCTTTCTACCATGTAAAAGGTCGGCCATCTATGGATGAGGATGTGGGTCCTTGCCAGACACCAAATCTGCTGGCATCTTGATCTTGGCCTTATGAACCTCCAGAACTGTGAGAAATAAGTTTATGTTGTTATATGTTCCCTGTTTTATAGTGTTTTGTTATAGCTGCCTGAAGAAACTAAGACACTACTATACGTACCAAATACATTCATTCTCCATAGGCCTTACACAAAGCTTCTAGGATGCATATTATCAATCCTATTATAGATGAGATAATGACAATAGAAAAGAATAAATAACTCACCCATGTTCATGTCACTGATATGTGCCAGCACCATGGTTCAAACTCAAGTCTGTTGGATTCCAGAATTCATTTTTGTTTGTTTTCCTGTTTTCCTAACATTCTGCTTCCTTGGACACAGAGGAGGAATATATAAAGAAAAAGCAGTGAACAGTTCTCTTGGGCATATTTAATTTGAGTTGACAGGAAATGAACCATCTGGAGAAGTTGCTTAGACAAAGTACTTGCTGGATTTGTTCTCTGCATACCTGTGAAATGTGTGGTGTTAGGTACTACAATCCTTATTTTATAATTTAAGAGAAATGGAGTGGGTTATGATAACAAGAAATGGAGTGGGTTGTGATAACAAAACTAGTTTATGCTAAAAGTGCTGAAAGTGAGGATGTTCCACATGGCTAGTCTATATTTATTCCAAGTATAACTCTCTGGTACAGTACATATCATTGGAAAAGCATTTTGATTGTCTAGACAGCAAACAACAATTATCACAAATATTGACCAAATATAGAAAGCAGAATTAAATATGTATTTGCAAAAACACTAGAAGTATAACTTTTTTTAGATATTACTGTCTCATGAAATGATAAATGTCATAAATGATAAATAAACCAAATTGTTTTAAATTATCGTTATTTCTCTTTTATCAGGGTTGGCATAGACATGGTTCAGACCCACTTTCAGCATACTGCTCATATAGTCTGAGGGAACAGCTGTTCACAGAATTCTCTGCTGGCTCGGTTACAAATGCCAAAATGAATGTGATCCACATCTTTATAGGAAACACTTCTTTTTTGGAAGTGTCATCTTCTAAGTAATATCTGACAAAGTGTTACCAATGAATCCCATTCTTATGCATATGTTAAATGTCCATGGGAAAAATCAGCTCATATATAATAAGTAATTTTTAAAAATTAATATTATTTTGTATTACATTAAACTTGACATTCAGCATGTAAGACTGTGGATTTTCCAAAATCCCAAATCTAGCCTTAAAGTTTAGTACATAGTAGCTTTAATGTTAAACTTTATGAATTATATTATTGCCTTACTCATTTACTAGCTGTGTGTTTCTGTACAAATTATAGTACTTTTTGTGCTTGCGTTTCCTTTTCAAAAAAAAGAGTATGTGACAGTAACACTTTTATAGTATTGTGTGCAAGAGTAGACATTAAGAGAAAATGTAATCTATGGAAGGTCGATTTTTAGAACTTTTAGGAACCACCACACTGTTTTCCACAGAGGTTGTACTAATTTACACTCCCACAAACAGTGCAGAAGTATTCCCTTTTCACTACATCTTCTCCTGCATCTGCTATTTTTTTAGTTCTTGATGATGGCCATTCTGACTGCAGTTAGGTGGTATCTCATTGCAGTTTTTAATTTGCATATCTTTGATGGCTAGTGAGGCTGAGCATTTTTTCATGTATCTGTTGGCTGCTTGTACATCTTCTTTTGAGAACTGTCTTTTCATATCTTTTGCTCACTTTGTAATGGGGTTGTTTGTTTTCTTGTTTTCAACCTGTTTGAGTTCCTTATAGATCCTAAATGTTAGGCCTTTGTCAGGCATACAGTTGCAAATATTTTTTCCCAGTCTGTGGACCGTCTCTCTGCTGTCTTGATGGTTTCTTTGGCTTTGCTTTCATATAACCCTGCAATCCCCCTACTGGGGCTCAGCCTGTAATCCCGCGCCTTTGGGAAGCTGAGGTGAGTGGATTGCCTGAGTCCGCGGGTTCGA